>NW_007195345.1:0-793 GCF_000164805.1 Carlito syrichta | reverse complement strand
GCTTATCGCCTGGGATCATCTCCTCCCAACTCAGTGCCCATGTGTTACAGAGAAGTTTCCCCTGCAGGTCAGTGGCAGCCCCATAATTCACATAACAGCCTGTCTCTGAGTTCCTGGCAGTGCTGGTAACCAGACAAGCCATGGGGACAGGCCCACCTGCTTGCCTGTTCTGGACGCTACTCTCATGTGGGAAGAGTCTTCACCACTTTTCATTTTTGGGCCCCTGTAGCTCTTCTACACATAGGTCTGTATTAATCTACTCAGGCAGCCACAGCGGAGTATCAAAAACTGAGGATGTGAACAGCAGGACTTTATTTTCTCACAGCTCTGGAAGTTGTAAAGTTCAAGATCAAGGTTCCAGGTGATTAGGCTGCCAGAGGGCTGCTCTTCCTGGCTTGCAGATGGCTGTTTTCTCACTAAGTCCTCACATGGTCTTTCCTCAGTGAGTGTAGCGTGGGGGTGGGGAGAAAGAGAGAGAGGAAGAGGTAGAAAAAGAGATTGACACAGAAAGAAAGAAAAGGAGAAAGAAAAAAGAAGAGAAAGAGAGACAGACAGAAAGGAACAGGGAGAGAGAGAGAAAGAGAGGGAGAGAGAGATAGACAAAAAGGAAGAGGGGGAGAGAGAGAGAGAGAGAAAGAGAGGGAGAGAGAGATAGACAAAAAGAGAAGAGAAAGAAAAAGAGAGAGAGAGAGAAATGGGAAAAGAGAAAGGGAAGGGAAAGGAGAGAGAAATAGAGAAAAGGGGGGAGAGACAGAGGGATAGTCAAAGAAAGGAAGACAGAGGAGAGGGAGAA
>NW_007195344.1:0-796 GCF_000164805.1 Carlito syrichta | reverse complement strand
GAGTTCCTGGCAGTGCTGGTAACCAGACAAGCCATGGGGACAGGCCCCACTGCTTGCCTGTTCTGGACGCTACTCTCATGTGGGAAGAGTCTTCACCACTTTTCATTTTTGGGCCCCTGTAGCTCTTCTACACATAGGTCTGTATTAATCTACTCAGGCAGCCACAGCGGAGTATCACAAACTGAGGATGTGAACAGCAGGACTTTATTTTCTCACAGCTCTGGAGGTTGTAAAGTTCAAGATCAAGGTTCCAGGTGATTAGGCTGCCAGAGGGCTGCTCTTCCTGGCTTGCAGATGGCTGTTTTCTCACTAAGTCCTCACATGGTCTTTCCTCAGTGAGTGTAGAGTGGGGGTGGGGAGAAAGAGAGAGAGGAAGAGGTAGAAAAAGAGATTGACACAGAAAGAAAGAAAAGGAGAAAGAAAAAAGAAGAGAAAGAGAGACAGACAGAAAGGAACAGGGAGAGAGAGAGAAAGAGAGGGAGAGAGAGATAGACAAAAAGGAAGAGGGGGAGAGAGAGAGAGAGAGAAAGAGAGAGAGGGAGAGAGAGATAGACAAAAAGAGAAGAGAAAGAAAAAGAGAGAGAGAGAGAAATGGGAAAAGAGAAAGGGAAGGGAAAGGAGAGAGAAATAGAGAAAAGGGGGGAGAGACAGAGGGATAGTCAAAGAAAGGAAGACAGAGGAGACGGAAAGGGAGAGAGAGAGAGAGAAAGAGAGAGCACACTTCCTTTGGTATGTCCAAGACAGACTGGACTTGGGAAGACTTAGATAGTGAGTCTGGCTGGGATTGTCTTTGTAG
>NW_007195343.1:0-913 GCF_000164805.1 Carlito syrichta | reverse complement strand
AATTTACATTCAATAATATTAGCGGTAAGAGAGATTTATTTCTAAGAACTGCAGCAGAAATGATGAGACTGGAGTTGAGGATAAAACAGCCTCACTCCAAACACGTAATGGACTGTGAACAAGCTCTTCCACCAAAGAACAAGTATAGTACAGAAGCAATCATGTGCAGTACACCTGGCCTGTCCCACCTCCCTCAAAACGAATACGCCTTCCCCTCATTTTATAATTATAGCTAGGACTTACTCTTTCTCTTTTATGGTTGATATTTTGCTTTACGCAGTGACTTCTCCTTTGCATTACTACTATATAAGACACCAGTTTTTCTATTTTAAAATAATGGTTTTTGACTGATGTAAATGTTCTATATCTGAATTATGGCAATAGTTACATAGGTATCACATCTGTCATAATTCATGGGTGCATTTTATTGTATGTAAATTTTACCCCAATAAAGGGTAATTTTTTAAAAATAATGATGATGGTAATGTTAACAATATGTATTGTTTTGCTGTGTAGCAGGATCTGTGCTAAGCAATTTATTACATTTCCTGCTTTCGTATATACTACAAACCTGGGAAGTAGGTACTGCTATCATCCCCATTTTACAGGTAAGGAAACTAAGGCTTAAAGAAGTCAGGCACTAGGGTCACATAGTACTGATACAGCTTGGCTTAGAATTCAAATCTTTTTTTTTTTTTCAGACAGGGTTTTGCTCTGTCACCCAGGCTGGAATGCAATGGTGTGTCACAGCTCACTGCAGCCTCAAATTCCTGGGCTCAAGGGCTGCTCCTGACCTAGCCTCCAGAGTAACTAGAACTACAGGCATGCACCACCACACCCAGCTAATTTTTAAAATTTTTTGTAGAAAATGCAAACATAGGTCTTGCTATGTAGTCCAGGCTGATTTGAACTC
>NW_007195342.1:0-840 GCF_000164805.1 Carlito syrichta | reverse complement strand
ATAGGAAAAGAGGAAGTCAAGTTATCCCTCTTTGCTGATCCTATACCTTGAAAATCCAAAAGAATCTGTCAAAAACCTGCTTACACCTATAAAGGAAGGTCTCAGGGTACAAAATAAATGTGCAAAAGACAATTGTATTCCTCTACACCAACAACAAGCAGGCAGAGAACCAAATAAAAAGCACAATCCCATTCACAGTAGCCACCAAAAAAATGAAATATCTTGGCATCTTCCTAACCAGAGAAGTGAAAGACCTTTACAATGAAAATTGCAAAACACTGTTTAAAGAAATCCAAGAAGACACAAACAAATGTAAAATTATTCCATGCTCATGGATAGGAAGAATCAATATTGTTAAGATGTTCATCCTACCAAAGGCAATCTACAGATTCAACACAATACCCATTAAGCTACCAACATCATTCTTCTCAGACCTGGAAATGACAATACGGAAATTCATATGGAAACATAAACAACCACAAATAGCTAAAACAATCCTTAGCAAAAGAAACAAAGCAGGAGGTATCACACTTCCAGACTTTAAATTTACTATAAGGTTAGTGTAATCAAAACAGCCTGGTACAAGAACAACTATACAGACCAATGGCATAGGATAGAGATTCTGGAAGCAAAGCCTCAATACCTCAACCAGCTCATCTTTGACAAAGCCTCCAACAACACCACTGGGGAGAGGAGAACCTATTCGGTAAATGGTGCTGGGAAAACTGGCTGACCACAGATAGAAGATTGAAACAGGACCCCTACCTATCACCATGCACAAAAATTAATGCTAAATGCATCAAAGACCTGAATGTATAACCTCAAACTATAAGAATCTGA
>NW_007195341.1:0-785 GCF_000164805.1 Carlito syrichta | reverse complement strand
AAATATCTTGGCATCTTCCTAACCAGAGAAGTGAAAGACCTTTACAATGAAAATTGCAAAACACTGTTTAAAGAAATCCAAGAAGACACAAACAAATGTAAAATTATTCCATGCTCATGGATAGGAAGAATCAATATTGTTAAGATGTCCATCCTACCAAAGGCAATCTACAGATTCAACACAATACCCATTAAGCTACCAACATCATTCTTCTCAGACCTGGAAATGACAATACGGAAATTCATATGGAAACATAAACAACCACAAATAGCTAAAACAATCCTTAGCAAAAGAAACAAAGCAGGAGGTATCACACTTCCAGACTTTAAATTTACTATAAGGTTAGTGTAATCAAAACAGCCTGGTACAAGAACAACTATACAGACCAATGGCATAGGATAGAGATTCTGGAAGCAAAGCCTCAATACCTCAACCAGCTCATCTTTGACAAAGCCTCCAACAACACCACTGGGGAGAGGAGAACCTATTCGGTAAATGGTGCTGGGAAAACTGGCTGACCACAGATAGAAGATTGAAACAGGACCCCTACCTATCACCATGCACAAAAATTAATGCTAAATGCATCAAAGACCTGAATGTATAACCTCAAACTATAAGAATCTTAGAAAGTGCAGGAGACACCCTTATGAAAATTGGAACTGAGAACAATTCCCTATTCAGAACACTAAAGGCTAATACCTTAAGAAATAAAATAGACAAGGGGGACCTCATCAAATTAAATGAGCTTCTGCAAAGCAAAAGAAACTATCAAGAGAGAAAGATAG
>NW_007195340.1:0-762 GCF_000164805.1 Carlito syrichta | reverse complement strand
CCATTTTCTATATTCTCCAGCAGTGTGACAATTACTTGCTGGGGGCGTACAAGTCATTGATGTGTAACACGCTTTACAAATCATGTACCATCACAAGACTTCAGGTTCCCAGTGAACAATTACAATTCCATGATGTATGAATCACAGGTGCACAATTTCAATACAGATTGTTCAAAATGTTTTCCACAATGTTCAATAAATCATTCATATTATACTCTAAGTTCTAAGCCCTGATTAAAAAACTTTCCAAGTTAACTCTAAGTTCAATCCAATTTTACTAACTTTTAATATTTTTGACGATTAATATTATTAACTTAACACTATACTATAATCTATAAGTTTACTTAAATGACTTAATTTTATTACCTTAATTTTATACTATTTATTTTTATAATTCTTATAACCTACTACATTTCTGTACTGCCCTATGATTGTATATTAATTACCTATGAACTTATCCTTAACCTAAAATTTTATCACAACTTCTATAAATTTCAAATATCTAAACTATTGTCTTTTATACTTTATTAATTACTTATCTCATAATATCATGTCTAAATTCTAATACAGCTATTATCCTACTATAATCTATTATAAACCTTATCATTAGTACTAATAAGTATAAAAATTATGAACTTACTCTATGTTCTATAAAACTTAATTCAATGACATTTTAACCTAAAACCTAAATCTGATTGCCTATTACATGGAAACTACCTACGTCTCAAAACCTGCCATGCCACTTAAAACAATGAACTGCAC
>NW_007195339.1:0-1039 GCF_000164805.1 Carlito syrichta | reverse complement strand
CCACCTAAAAACCGTATTATGCACACAGTATTTTAAAATGATTAAGCCTTATTTAATATTTTTGTCTACTAGGCACAAGTCAATTCTAAGAAATTTTAGGACATATTGGCTTAAAGAACCCAATACATGGATTATATTGTGCCTCTGGTGACTAAGTATAAGAAAATTTGGACTCAGTCAATATCAAATTTACTTTTAGCCTAATTAAGAGTTTCCTACTGTGTGCAGGAAAGGATGATGTGCGTTGACGATTTGCTAACTTAGAAGGTTTTATGCATAATTAAATATATGAGGTGAATAGTGAACAGTCATTTTGTTCTTTAGAAGGTGTTCTGATTTTAAATTTTAAAAATGTGTTCAGTTAATGTAAGCCTGGAATTTTAGACAGAAGCATGTCAGATAATAGCTGATGATATTTTATAACATCCCTTTCTTTTAGGAATATGACCTACTATTTTAGGATTAAAATCTTAAGTTTTAGAGATTATATATAGGAAACTGACATGTCATAATGAAAAATGAGTTAGTGAATAAATAATTGGGGGAAAAAGATTCATTTTAGAAATCCCTTACAAGCAATGCTTTTTCAGTATTATAGAAGAAAAATAGTAATTAGGGAGAAAAATAACAAGCTTATCTGCAGAAACTGTATGTCCAAACTCATACACCATAAGACTTCCAGAAGTGCCTTAAAATGTATTTCCTGAAGTCTGTAATTTATTATATGGGGGTGCCAAAAAATGTGTACACATTTTGAGAGACGTTATCTATATATTACTTTCTGATGTTAAATTAAATTATGGTAGCATCGTGTAGCATGCTGTTTGCTCAACTGTGATTTCTCCATTTTCTGCCCGTTGTGTGGTGACGCTAGCATTCATTTGATTAATGCCACCTTTTGAGCAAATGCCATACCTACAATGTGTATACATTTTGGGGGACACCCCCATAGAGTGTTTTGTTTCATAATTTAAAGATTTATATCTTTTTTTTCTTGAGTTGGAGTCTCACTCTGTCGCCCAGACTGGAGTGCAGTGGG
>NW_007195338.1:0-803 GCF_000164805.1 Carlito syrichta | reverse complement strand
GAGGATGTGGCATGGTAACTGATGTCTGGTGCAGGATGTCAATCGGGCATCTCTTCCCCTTCAATTATTCAGTGGTTGATTTTAAAAAACAGTTTAAAATTTGACACAATTCCTAAGTGAGTCATCACAAGTTTGCACAGAGTTCCATTTTGGAGCTGCTGCCTCACCTGCCCCCTGGGAACGAAATAGGCTGAGCACTCAGGGAAGCTTGTCAGCTCCCCCAGCAACCAGGAACCCATCTTTGATGCCATTGGAGCAACCAGAGGATGAAGGGACCCATGGGAGGGAGCAACACCCTCCCTCCTTCCGTGCTCATTTTTCTGAGTCTGTCAGTTTCCACCACTGGATTTTTTGTGTTTGATTGTTGTGCAGTCTTTATTATTTCACGAGGTGGGTGTTACACCATTCCAGGGTCTGGGATGTTTCTCTGTTGGATGCAGAGTTCCCATGGGACCTAGCATCTTGATGAACTATATTCAGCCAGGAGAGGAACAGAGGGGCTGGCAGAGACCCACACATGAGGCCAGTGGTCAATTCACTGACAGTTAAGGAGAGTGAGTAGTAGTACCCTGATGGCTGAAAGAGTGAGTGCTTCGTGTGGTCACTTCACTCCCAAGGGTCCTGCTGATGTTCTGAATTACATACAGATAGACTAAAATAGTTTACTAATTTTTTTTTCTTCTGGTACAAATAATTTGAATACAATTTAAGAAAATACAAAATTTACATAAGAGAAATCATCCTTTCATTCAGATTTGACCCTTGGCAATATTCCTATATTTTTGTTAGACATGTAAATATAA
>NW_007195337.1:0-1454 GCF_000164805.1 Carlito syrichta | reverse complement strand
CGAGTCATCACAAGTTTGCACAGAGTTCCATTTTGGAGCTGCTGCCTCACCTGCCCCCTGGGAACGAAATAGGCTGAGCACTCAGGGAAGCTTGTCAGCTCCCCCAGCAACCAGGAACCCATCTTTGATGCCATTGGAGCAACCAGAGGATGAAGGGACCCATGGGAGGGAGCAACACCCTCCCTCCTTCCGTGCTCATTTTTCTGAGTCTGTCAGCTTCCACCACTGGATTTTTTGTGTTTGATTGTTGTGCAGTCTTTATTATTTCACGAGGTGGGTGTTACACCATTCCAGGGTCTGGGATGTTTCTCTGTTGGATGCAGAGTTCCCATGGGACCTAGCATCTTGATGAACTATATTCAGCCAGGAGAGGAGCAGAGGGGCTGGCAGAGACCCACACATGAGGCCAGTGGTCAATTCACTGACAGTTAAGGAGAGTGAGTAGTAGTACCCTGATGGCTGAAAGAGTGAGTGCTTCGTGTGGTCACTTCACTCCCAAGGGTCCTGCTGATGTTCTGAATTACATACAGATAGACTAAAATAGTTTACTAATTTTTTTTTCTTCTGGTACAAATAATTTGAATACAATTTAAGAAAATACAAAAATTTACATAAGATAAATCATCCTTTCATTCAGATTTGACCCTTGGCAATATTCCTATATTTTGTTAGACATGTAAATATAATCACAAATAAAGATCATATTTTATGTCTGTTTTGTTCCCAGACTTTTTCAATCAAAATGATACCCTAAACATTTATTACATTATTTACTGTTTTTAGAAATTTTCCAGGCTTTTTGAGAAGCAATCTATTTTTTTTTGTTTTTGAGTTAGAGTCTCACTCTGTCGCCCAGACTGGAGCACCGCAGCCTCGATCTGCTGGGCTCTGGCGATCCTTCCGCCTCAGCCTTCCGAGTAGCCAGAATTACACGCATGCGCTATCATGCCCGACTGATTTTTTGATATTTTGTAGAAATGAGGTCTCGCCTGCCCAGGCGGGTCTCAAACCCACGGACTCAGGCAATCCACTCACCTCAGTCTCCCAAAGGCGCGGGATTACAGGCTGAGCCACCGAGCCTGGCTGAGAAGCAATCTATTTAATGATCTCCCCATTCTTGGCATTGAGTCGGTTTGGGATTTTTTCCATTGTTTGAATTAATGATGTTGTTGGAGGCCATGCACTTCAATCTTTGTCTAAGGCTTCAATTAGTTCCTTAGGATGGATCTCTGAAAATGAAATTCGTGGACACAGGGCCTACTTTGTTTAAAGCCTTTTGATAACTGTGGTCAATTGAGTGCCCCCAAATTTATACTAACAGACATATAACAGTCCATTGGTTTATGAAAATTCCTTTTCTCCATGTGCTCACCAACATTGAATAATTTAGTGGAAAACAAAGCAAAAATAATTTGCAACCATATATTTGATAAAAGTTTAAAAAGTCACAAGTT
>NW_007195336.1:0-1240 GCF_000164805.1 Carlito syrichta | reverse complement strand
CAGTTTTCAGGGAAAATGGTTCCATTTTTGTCTGTTTAGGAGTATGCTAGCTGTGGGTTTCTCATAGATGGCTTTTACCATTTTGAGGTATGTTCCATGTATGCCTAGATGTTTGAGGGGTTTTATCAAGAAGGGGTGCTGTATTTTATCAAAAACTTTTTCTCCATCTAATGATATAAATATGTGTTTTTTGTTCTGACATCTCTTGATGTGTTTAATTACATTTATTGCTTTGCGAATGTTGAACCAGTCTTGCGTCCCAGGGATGAAGCCTACTTTGTCATGATGGATGATTTTTGAGATGTGTTGTTGCATATGGTTTGTTAAACAAACAAACAGCAAAGTAAATCAAAGAAAAAAACAGAAAAGAAAAGTTTTTGCAAAGCAAAAGAAACCAGCAAGAGAATGAGGAGACAGCCCACAGAATGGGAAAAATATATTTACCAACTCTATATCTGACAAAGGCCTAACATTTAGGATCTACAAGGAACTCAAATGTGCCAAAAAGGAAAAAGCAAAGAGCCCTGTTAAAAAGTGGACAAAAGATATGAATAAACACTTCTCAAAAGTAGACACATGAGCAGCCAACAGATACATGAAAAAAAATGCTCAACCTCACTAATCATCAAAGAAATGCAAAAAAAAAAACCAAACTGAGATACCACTTAACACCATTCAGGATGGCCATCATCAATAATTCAAAATGCAACAAACAGATGCTGGAGAGGATGCAGGAAAAAGGAAACACTTCTACACTATTGGTGGAGTGTAAACTAGTACAACCTCTGTGGAAAACTGTGTGGTGATTCCTAAAACATCTAAAAATTGACCTTCCATATGACTCCACAATCCCCCTTCTGGGAATATACCCAGAGAAACTCAAATCACTCTATGAAAAAGATAACTGCACACGAATGTTTAATGCAGCATTATTCATGATAGCAAAAATAGAAACAACCGTACTGCCCATCGAAAGTGGACTGGATTAAAAAATGTGGTACATATATATGATGGACTATTACACTGCCATAAAGAAGGACAAAATCATGAACTTCACAGCAAGTTGGATGGATTTGGAGTCTATAATACTTAGTAATCTACCACAGAAACAAAGAATTGAGTACCACATGTTCTCACTCATAAGTGGACCCTGAACAATTGTTATAATGCTATAAGAAAGGGATTGACAGTAGTGGGAAATGCCAGGGGAGGGAGGCAATGGGGCACCTTTCATCAATAA
>NW_007195335.1:0-1343 GCF_000164805.1 Carlito syrichta | reverse complement strand
GGTGCGAATGTTTGTTGAATTATTGCTTTATCTTACTGTCTGATTGCTGTCTTCATTTACTATCTGTTTGCTAAATAATTGAATGTTATTACTGGCTTTTTCTCTTTTGAGGTGGCATCTCACTCTGTCGCACAGATTGGAGTGCAGTGGCCACTCCCGGCCACCACAGCCTCGACCTACTGGGCTCCGGCGATCATTCCACCTCAGACTTCCAAGTAGCTGGAATTACAGGCATGCGCTACCATGCCCCGCTGATTTTTTTTATTTATTGTAGAGATGAGGTCTCGCTGCTCAGGCGGGTCTCAAACCCGCAGGCTCAGTCAATCCACTTACCTCACCCTCCCAAAGGCGCGGGATTACAGGCTGAGCCACCGAGCCCGGCTACTGGCTATTTTTAATTTTAATAAATATCCATTCTGCTTCTCTTGTTGTTTGCCATTTTGTGTCACATTATATGGTCGATGTCCATCTCTAATTAATGTACTAATTATCATAAGTTGTTTTTCAAATCTGAATATGCAAAGCCAAAAAGGCAGCGAATATCCTCCATAGAGTGCTCTGGGCTCCAAGATGCACACAAGCTCTCTTGTGTTGAAAGCTGTAAGCTTCTCCTTCACCCCACCCAGGTGTGCGTACTAGTCAGCCTTGGGCTTCGGCTTGGTCTCTCTGAACCTCACCCTCACCATTTATAAATGTGGATCCAATATATTCAGAATGAACTAGAGATGACTGAGAAAATAGAAGGCAGTAATGTGCAAAGGACCTTTATCTGTGGCCGTTCAAGCTAGGCACACCATTATGGCCGTCAGTTCTGTTAAACACCACCTGTAATTTGGAGAATCAATCCTGACTCACAGCTTCAGAGCAAGAGAACTCCAATGCCTATGAAAAAAGGTTATTCTTTTTTTTGCTTTCCTAAAACATTGGGTTAGTGGAAATTTTGTATATAACTACTATAATCATTGATGTGCAAGATAACTTGTTATAATAATTCCCTTAGTAATTAACTTTAGCTGACAAACTCTACCAGATGAAGCATTTAAGCAGAAAATGAACAGTAAATTGGACAAGGCCTTAAACCAGGTTAATTCTATATAAGGAGACTTTTCATAGCTATGTGATAACATAAAATCTATATAAAATATTTTATCTTCTAGTAAATATTACTATTATAATTGATTTAAAATTTTAGATACCGTTTTGAAATTTTAGCTGTATCTTATTATTAAACCACATCTATTTACAAAACATGGTAGATAAATATAGTCTTAATAAAATATTAGTCTGGGCTCGGTGGCTAGAGCCTATAATCCCAGGGCTTTGGGAGGCCGAGGTGAGAGGAT
>NW_007195334.1:0-1079 GCF_000164805.1 Carlito syrichta | reverse complement strand
GTCTCACTCTGTTGCCCAGTCTGGAGTGTAATGGGATGCTCGTGGCCATTGTAGCCTCTACCTGCTGGGCTTAGGAAATCCTTCTGCCTCAGCCTTCCAAGTAGCTTCAACTGCCAATGCATGCCACCACACCCTGCTAATTTTTTGATTTATTGTAGAGATAAGGTCTGGTTTTGAACCCCCAGGCTCAGGCAGTCCTCTCACCTCAGCATCCCAAAATGCTGGGATTATAGGTTGAGTCTCTGCACCAGGCTTTTAATAGTAGCTGTATGACAAATGTGTGAGAAAACAAAGATGGATTAGACATTGTGCCTGCCCTCAAGGGGGTGAAATAAGTGAATGAGGGGATTGAGTGTGGATTGTGCTGTGACAGAAGTGTCTGTAGGGACAGTGTAAATCACAAAAGAATAAAGAGTGATGTCTCTCTTGACATTAACAGGCTAGGTTTTACTAAGAAGATGATGCTGGATGCCAGTTTTGAGAAGAAATAAAGTTTTTGAGTGGTCAAGATTAAAGTGAAATTCCCAGAATTCACCCTTTGTGATGGAAATGCCCTATTGTTGATCTTGTGTACCATAAGATTCATTAAATGATCTTTTCTTTAAACCACTTTTTTTTCCAAATCAGTACTTTTACTTGAGTAATTTATCCTTTTAGTCTGAGCATAAGTACTCTAGATTTTTTACTCCAGTCTGTTAATTGTGGCAAGGGCCCCTTAGGCACCGAGTAGGCACTGTGACCCTTAGACAGAAGAGTTCTGAGGCACACAGCTTCCCTACTCTTGTACTTTGCTTTCTTAATGTATGCTTTGGCATAGAATGTGAATTTTGTTTCAATTTTTTAAAATATTACTCTCAGAAAAAAATTGTGAAATACTTGAAAATGGACAAAGAAAAACAATATATTACTCTTCTAGACTTTTCACAACTTTCATTGTCTTTGAATTTTTTCAGTTCTGCAAGCTGTTACATGGCAAGGCACAGGATCATAGACATTAAATGGAAAGGCACTTGATGCCACTCTTTTTCCCAGCGAAAATGTCAGTTTGCAACTATTTTAATATTTATTTTGCTTTTTAA
>NW_007195333.1:0-2287 GCF_000164805.1 Carlito syrichta | reverse complement strand
TCATTTTTCAGATCTCAGGGAAAGGTCTCTCATTCCTTTCCATAGACTCAGTGTTTGGATTCAAAGTTTTATATCAATATAATAGTGCACCGTTCTGTGTTCTCATAGTAACTCCTGGATCCTTTCGTTTAGAAGTTCATCACAAATAACTGTAATTGTAGTCATTATCCACAAAATATTCTATGAACAACTGGTGGGCTGTAAAATAATTTTGTTTATCTCTGTCCCTGGAACAGCAGCCATTCAAAAATATGTTTTCTGTATAGAAATGCAAATTGTCCAATGCCCAGAGGTTTTCACACACTCTTCAAGTGTGAACAACATCCCAGTCAGCTCCTTACTGGGCACAGAGGGGAGGGCAAGCGTTGACATGGGACTCAAGCAGACCCTGATCATTTGCCATAATACTACAAAAAAGGGATTGGTAGTAGTGGAATACAGTTGGGGTGGTAGTGGGGGTGGAGCACAACATCAATAAGGGTACCTGATCTCAAACTAAGCATATTGGGGACCAAAGGGAGGACCAAATTTTACCTGTGCATTGACCACCTGTGTACCTAATCCTGAATTGTACTTCACATCTTTGAAATAAAACAACAAAAATTTTTAAAAAAGTCATTGTCTGATTATTCCAGAATGTGGGTCATTTCAGCTTGGCATCTGTTTATTTTATTGTCTTCTCTTGAAATTTGGTTACTTTTTTTCTTGGTTGTCAGTATATTAATTTTGGATTATATTATAAACATTTAGAATATTGTGCTTGAGACTCTAGGTCCTGTTAAATTTCTGTAGAGAACATCAATTTGCCTGTTTGAGCAGGTAATCACCTCATGAGGTCTAGATTGTAAGGTCCGTTTTGCCTTCTGTGGACAGTGGCTTTCAACATCAGTTTAGTTCTCAATGCTTTTGCTATGCTGTTTGGGCCTGCTCACCACAAGGGAAACTGAGGACCTGGCCCTAAACTTGAGTGGAGTCTCATGTATGCCTTCTCTTCTTGAAGATTTTGATGTGCTCCTTTTGGGTGTGTTCTGTACAAGAGAGAGAGTCAAGAGTGATACACAAAAACTTGAATTCAGAATATCTCTCTTCTGAATTGATCCCTCCCTTTCTGGATTCCTAAATTCCCCTTTGCCAGTTCCTTGTTTTATTTCAAGATGTGAAGTACAATTCAGGATTAGGTACACAGGTGGTCAATGCACAGATAAAATTTGGTCCTCCCTTTGGTCCCCAATATGCCTAGTTTGAGATCAGAACCAAAAACACAGGGTTCTTTAAGACAGTTGACCTTCTGCAGTTGTGCATATCTGAACAACAAAAGTCAGAGAAATGAAACAAAAATATATGAATTTTCTCCCCACCTCCCCTCTCTCTGCACAACAGAGTCTCTTTTTCTGATTCTCCTTCGTAAAGGAAAGGATATTCTTTTGGGGTTATGCAACTCCACCTGCTGCACTAACATAAACCACTATTTCAGTGGGGTGGTCTCAAGGAAGTGATGGGAGAGGAAAAAGAGGGCAAAAATGAGGACTTCTTCCACAATCTGTATCTCACGGGGGTTTTCCCTTCTGACCAGGTGTTGCTGACCATAATCATTATAAGGTTCTTGGTTTGACCTGCCCTCAATTTAAAGATAAGAGAGAAAGAAAGAAATTAAAGCCCAAAGCAACCCATCACATGGCTCTACAAGTTTTGACTTCCCTCTTCCATTTGATGACTGTTGTTTTACATACTCTGCAGGGTAATTTTCTGGATTTTTTTTTTGGAAGGGGACGGTTTGGAGCGGGTATTTTGTCCATATTATTTAGTAATAATTAGTGGGAGAAAGAAGCGACAGTGGGCTGACTGTATGAGAAAATGTGTTTTAAGCCCAAGTTTTATACCAGAAATCAAGGTATCAATGAGTTTATAACCCAGAAAAGCTTTTAAAGAAAAATAACCTAGGCTCCTGGCAGTATATCAAACTAGAGCATATCAAACTAGGCAGTATATCAAACTAGAGCATGAATAAAGTGTGGATCTTTACCAAACATCTCTCTACAGTGGATTACTAAAGTCTAGTTGCAGGGTTTTCATGGGTAATAAATAACCCATATTGTAATGTAGGTAAAAAACATGTACTAGCAATGCCGGACATAGAGAGGCACATAGCAGTGATAACTAAATCATCATAGAAAATTTAACTGTGGAAGAAGCAAATCCTAATGTGCTTACCAAGACATTTTGAATTCTCAAAGTTCAAATGATATCTAGAAAAAACTACTTTAATTTCTAGCAGCATTGTTGGCAA
>NW_007195332.1:0-802 GCF_000164805.1 Carlito syrichta | reverse complement strand
TGCAGGTTTTCATGGGTAATAAATAACCCATATGTAATGTAGGTAAAAAACATGTACTAGCAATGCCGGACATAGAGAGGCACATAGCAGTGATAACTAAATCATCATAGAAAATTTAACTGTGGAAGAAGCAAATCCTAATGTGCTTACCAAGACATTTTGAATTCTCAAAGTTCAAAATGAATATCTAGAAAAAAACTACTTTAATTTCTAGCAGCATTGTTTGGCAAATTCAGATAAGGGATATATATGTATGGTTATGCTGGCACTGTACTAATCTCTTTAAATGATTTTGGAAATCTAATTATTTGCAACTGTTCTGCAGACTTGAACATCATCACCATCCTAAATTTACAGGTACAGATGAAAAGTCTTAGATGAGTAAAACAACTTGTCCAAAGTCAACCTAGTGAGTGGAAAAGCTGGCATAAGAGGCCATACAGGCATCACTGCATTTTCTAAATATTTGTTTCACAATAATTCACCCTTAACTTACCTAGTTTACAATGATTGGTCAGAGCCGGGCTCGGTGGCTCAGTCTGTAATCCCAGCATTTGAACACCTGAAATGTAATAAAGCTAGATCAAGTGAAAAAGTTTTATCATTTCCCATGCTTACCTATACCAGAATAAGAAACTTTATATTTGGGAGGAGGATTTATTTTCCCCCTATTGAGGTACATGATCAAAGGTCTTTCACTAAGCAAGGAACTAAGATGATCCCTATTGACAGATTCTCCTATGCAAACACAGATGTTCTTCCTGATGCTGAAAGTCCCATGCCTGGTACCTGTCATGCCATC
>NW_007195331.1:0-870 GCF_000164805.1 Carlito syrichta | reverse complement strand
TTTCAATTTTTTTGTGTTGTCTTCTGAGTTGTTGTTTTTTGAGTCTTGGAAGGCCTGGTACCAGGACTTTGAGCAGGTACCAGGTCCCCGACCCTTGCTAGGAGTCTTCAAGACAGAACCGGAAACCCGAGAGACCCACAAAGCCATCCGAACAAAGGGCGGTCCAAGAGCGTACATGTGTGTGTGGATGAAAAATAAAAGGGGATGACTCACCAAAGGCGCAGAAAGGCATAACGTAGCTGTTGGAGTTTCAAGGTCCTTCGTGGAGTTACTTCGCCAGTCAGAGAGGAAAAGAGCAAAGAAACCAAGCACTTTGTCTCCCACCCTTGCAGACTCTGGCGGTTCGAACTTTCCTTTGGGGACTTTCTTGCCTCCCTAGGGAGTAGCTCTAGGCAGAGACTGTCAGTTGTCCTCCGAGATGCAGCTCCGTCCACGGGGAAACTCAGAAATCTTGGCTAGAAGGAAGCAAAGATTTAACCTTAGTGCCTCACCCAGTCAGGCCACAGCGGTCTGATGTCTTTCCCTGGACCTGCACGCTGAAGTGTATCCTCAGCTAGAGCCTTAAATTGCCACCAGGTTCCAACACAGTCCACAGAGGGCCACCAGTTAGGAAATATGAGAGAGAGAGAGAAATATCGGATGTCTCGTCAGAACCTCCAAAATCGTTAAGTACGGACGGACCGGGTGAGGGTCGAGAGATGCAGGGAGGCGCGCAGCACTGGCGGGGCTGGCAAACCGGAGGTGCGTGCCGGCAACCCAGAGATCCGAGTAAATAGCAAATAATTGCGACACACAAAAAGATTAAGAAAGAAATGTTATTTAAAAATAAATTAGAGAGAGAAAGAGAAGATTCAGCTCCCCAGATGGGGG
>NW_007195330.1:0-804 GCF_000164805.1 Carlito syrichta | reverse complement strand
AAAGCCATCCGAACAAAGGGCGGTTCCAAGAGCGTACATGTGTGTGGATGAAAAATAAAAGGGGATGACTCACCAAAGGCGCAGAAAGGCATAACGTAGCTGTTGGAGTTTCAAGGTCCTTCGTGGAGTTACTTCGCCAGTCAGAGAGGAAAAGAGCAAAGAAACCAAGCACTTTGTCTCCCACCCTTGCAGACTCTGGCGGTTCGAACTTTCCTTTGGGGACTTTCTTGCCTCCCTAGGGAGTAGCTCTAGGCAGAGACTGTCAGTTGTCCTCCGAGATGCAGCTCCGTCCACGGGGAAACTCAGAAATCTTGGCTAGAAGGAAGCAAAGATTTAACCTTAGTGCCTCACCCAGTCAGGCCACAGCGGTCTGATGTCTTTCCCTGGACCTGCACGCTGAAGTGTATCCTCAGCTAGAGCCTTAAATTGCCACCAGGTTCCAACACAGTCCACAGAGGGCCACCAGTTAGGAAATATGAGAGAGAGAAATATCGGATGTCTCGTCAGAACCTCCAAAATCGTTAAGTACGGACGGACCGGGTGAGGGTCGAGAGATGCAGGGAGGCGCGCAGCACTGGCGGGGCTGGCAAACCGGAGGTGCGTGCCGGCAACCCAGAGATCCGAGTAAATAGCAAATAATTGCGACACACAAAAAGATTAAGAAAGAAATGTTATTTAAAAATAAATTAGAGAGAGAAAGAGAAGATTCAGCTCCCCAAGATGGGGGAGGGGGACCAAAGCCAGGAAGCATGGCGACAGCCATGACTCATAGAGCACATGGCCACGCCAGACTCTAGCAAGGCA
>NW_007195329.1:0-816 GCF_000164805.1 Carlito syrichta | reverse complement strand
TCTAGCTTTAGAGACTATTTTTAAAAGCAGTATTAATAAGGCAAGCAGCATATCAGTGCTTGCAATACTGACAAAAGCTAGGGATTAAAAATATTCATTAAGGATGCTTTGAACACCGCAATTCCAGTACTCCAAATGAAAAAAAATGACCTATTTTCTCTGCTTTGTTGGCATAGTTATACATCTTAGTACATATATCCTTGGCATATTTAGATCTATTGTAGATGTATAGAAAATAATTGTAACAGATAATTTGCTCCTCAAACAAGTGTAAATGATGAAAATAAAGATTGACATCTAATTTTAAAATGCCTTCACTTATAAATGTGTCATCTGAGTAGACTGTGAACAGGCATATATGATCAAAAAATTATTTATAACTACTCAGAGCAATTTAATTACAATTTAGTTAAACAAATAGGGTAAATCTGAAACTTAACATTGGCAGGAATTAGCATCTTTTGCAGAAATAAAAGAAACAGAATGTGATGTACTTCCACTGTAAAGGCTAAGATAATGGTTTGTACACTATAGCCCAGGCTTCAGTTCTTCCCTCCACCTGATGTCCTGCACAAGCTGGTTTTGGAGAGAACCAGGAAGAAGCACACTTGACTCTTACCTCAGACTGAATGAGTGTCAGAATATTTGGTGGCAACCAGGACTAGTGTTGAAGTCAGTCGTCAGATCCTAGGAGTCAGTATCACTGAGGTTGGGCCAAAGAGCTGGAAGGGGTGTTTTTGTCAGCATCCTGCTCAAGGTCTACGAACCCTGATTCCAATGACTGGTCCTTACTAAATCATGTGTGGGCTGAGAGCT
>NW_007195328.1:0-823 GCF_000164805.1 Carlito syrichta | reverse complement strand
TCGAGTGTGACAGCCAGCGGAGGGAAAGAGGCAGAGTCGCGTTTCCGTGAAGGCGGCATGACGTAGCTCTTCCCGTGATAGAGATCGTGGCTTCGACTGACAGTTGGGGAAATGATATAGAGGCTCTCTGATGTCTGTCCGTTTTCGTCACAGCCCCTAGAGGAGGGCAGGCCCAGGGTGCAAGCGCTCCCATTTATTCCTGAACAACATTCCCAAGAGCTGATAGAGGGTGTGCTTCCCTGAGCTCCTGGGCACTCCCGGTGAGTAGCTTCAAAGGATCGTTGACCTCCCTGGAGTCTGCCCCCCATCAACGGCAAGATGGGAATCTCCTTTGACTCCCTTTTTCTGAGTGGTCATAAGTTCGAATGATAGAGTCTCGATGTCATCGTAAGCCTTGTGAATTATGTCACTTGTGTATCCATGTCATCGTAAGCTTTGTGATTCGTATAACCTTTGCATCACGCGTGACGTCTCAGGCCCTTTACTCTACTATGGCGAGCTCGATCACCACCTCTGCCGGGCCCTACCGGAAAAAGCTGTGAGATACCTCCGTTACCTGGCACCAGGAAGTCGGGAGAGAAAAAACGTCCCTATCGATCGATGTGGCTAAAACTCAAATTCTATATGGTGCTCTGCGGGTCGCATATCTCACTGTAGCTGACATATAGGCCCGAAGAACTCTGGACTATAGAAGTGAACCGTAAAAGCCTAGAGGGTGAGCAGAACCGTTTTGAAAGATCTCGAGTCTGGCTCTGCTCCCTGGATTAGAGCTCAGAATGCCCTTTCAGCCAGCTCCCCGCCCCTTTCATCTGTCGGTATCAAG
>NW_007195327.1:0-818 GCF_000164805.1 Carlito syrichta | reverse complement strand
CCAGCGGAGGGAAAGAGGCAGAGTCGCGTTTCCGTGAAGGCGGCATGACGTAGCTCTCCCGTGATAGAGATCGTGGCTTCGACTGACAGTTGGGGAAATGATATAGAGGCTCTCTGATGTCTGTCCGTTTCGTCACAGCCCCTAGAGGAGGGCAGGCCCAGGGTGCAAGCGCTCCCATTTATTCCTGAACAACATTCCCAAGAGCTGATAGAGGGTGTGCTTCCCTGAGCTCCTGGGCACTCCCGGTGAGTAGCTTCAAAGGATCGTTGACCTCCCTGGAGTCTGCCCCCCATCAACGGCAAGATGGGAATCTCCTTTGACTCCCTTTTTCTGAGTGGTCATAAGTTCGAATGATAGAGTCTCGATGTCATCGTAAGCCTTGTGAATTATGTCACTTGTGTATCCATGTCATCGTAAGCTTTGTGATTCGTATAACCTTTGCATCACGCGTGACGTCTCAGGCCCTTTACTCTACTATGGCGAGCTCGATCACCACCTCTGCCGGGCCCTACCGGAAAAAGCTGTGAGATACCTCCGTTACCTGGCACCAGGAAGTCGGGAGAGAAAAAACGTCCCTATCGATCGATGTGGCTAAAACCCAAATTCTATATGGTGCTCTGCGGGTCGCATATCTCACTGTAGCTGACATATAGGCCCGAAGAACTCTGGACTATAGAAGTGAACCGTAAAAGCCTAGAGGGTGAGCAGAACCGTTTTGAAAGATCTCGAGTCTGGCTCTGCTCCCTGGATTAGAGCTCAGAAATGCCCTTTCAGCCAGCTCCCCGCCCCTTTCATCTGTCGGTATCAAGGGGGGGAAG
>NW_007195326.1:0-920 GCF_000164805.1 Carlito syrichta | reverse complement strand
GGGAAATGATATAGAGGCTCTCTGATGTCTGTCCGTTTCGTCACAGCCCCTAGAGGAGGGCAGGCTCAGGGTGCAAGCGCTCCCATTTATTCCTGAACAACATTCCCAAGAGCTGATAGAGGGTGTGCTTCCCTGAGCTCCTGGGCACTCCCGGTGAGTAGCTTCAAAGGATCGTTGACCTCCCTGGAGTCTGCCCCCCATCAACGGCAAGATGGGAATCTCCTTTGACTCCCTTTTTCTGAGTGGTCATAAGTTCGAATGATAGAGTCTCGATGTCATCGTAAGCCTTGTGAATTATGTCACTTGTGTATCCATGTCATCGTAAGCTTTGTGATTCGTATAACCTTTGCATCACGCGTGACGTCTCAGGCCCTTTACTCTACTATGGCGAGCTCGATCACCACCTCTGCCGGGCCCTACCGGAAAAAGCTGTGAGATACCTCCGTTACCTGGCACCAGGAAGTCGGGAGAGAAAAAACGTCCCTATCGATCGATGTGGCTAAAACCCAAATTCTATATGGTGCTCTGCGGGTCGCATATCTCACTGTAGCTGACATATAGGCCCGAAGAACTCTGGACTATAGAAGTGAACCGTAAAAGCCTAGAGGGTGAGCAGAACCGTTTTGAAAGATCTCGAGTCTGGCTCTGCTCCCTGGATTAGAGCTCAGAAATGCCCTTTCAGCCAGCTCCCCGCCCCTTTCATCTGTCGGTATCAAGGGGGGAAGCCTAGCGTGACTCGGACCCTAGCAGTGGGAAACGCTACCCACACATACCGGGGCCAGCCGGCGACCACCCACCGGACCGGTACTAGAAGAATCGATGGACGCCGCCCGCGGGGCTGTTCGGATGAGCCCCTGAATCGAAAACATCCGGGTGCCGCGTCATCCTCCCGTGAACAGCCAGTCAGTGTGGGGGGAAGG
>NW_007195325.1:0-849 GCF_000164805.1 Carlito syrichta | reverse complement strand
GCTCTCTGATTGTGATTTTCTGGCTTTGAAGAAATTTCTTCTCACATAAGGAACAGATTAGAACTCAGTCAAAGGCTCATGGGAACTCTGTGAAGGTTTCTGAATCTCAATTTTTCTATAGCTCCTTCTCCTACAGTATTCTGCTCCACAAATTCTAATTGCCTTCAACTTCCTCTACTCTGATGTATTTTTTCTTAATCTTACAATAATGTAAGTTAGGCTTGTTTGTTTGTTTGTTTGTTTTTCTCTGTGTGGTGACCTAAAAACTGACGTAATTTTAGAGCTCACCTCATTGTTTTTCTTTCTCTTTGTAACAGTAGTGATTTGATATTTGTTTCCAATATGTAGCAACTTTTGTTACATATGTTTTGTTGGGTTTCCTAGTTGCTTACAGTAGATAGATACATCGTGTTTCTTGTTCTAGATTACTGTCTGAGACTAGAGTAATCAGTCAGAAAGGCGGTGCCGATCTCTTCTCTTTCTTTCTTTCTTTTTGAGTTGGAGTCTCGCTCTGTCGCCCAGACTGGAGTGCAGTGGCTGCTCCCAACCACCGCAGCCTGGACCTGCTGGCCTCCGGCGCTCCTTCTGCCTCAGCCTTCCGAGTAGCTGGAACGACAGGCTCACGCTACCATGCCCGGCTAAGTTTGGGTTTATTGTGGAGATGAGATCTTGCCAAGTTGCCCAGGTGGTTCTCGAACCCACGGGCTCAGGCAATTCACTCACCTCGGCCTCCCAAGCACGAGATTATAGGCTGAGCCACGGAGCCTGGCTCCTATCTCTTTTCTTTTAGTTAACATCCATATTTTGAGCCAACGTTATTTACATTTATTCCTATATCAAATTGCAAAC
>NW_007195324.1:0-1799 GCF_000164805.1 Carlito syrichta | reverse complement strand
ACTTATTCCCTGCCTTTCAGATTGCCTGTATTTTTTTAATCGCTCTCCACCCCACTCCCACCCTCCATCAGCATCAAAATTCTGTATGAAGTTATTTCTGTCTTCTTTTACATTTTTAAATTCACCTTCACAACTTGTTAGTCTCTGATCCCAGCTCATTCCTGATAGTAACTGGAGGAGGGACATCGACATAAAACCACTTTCAACCATCTGCCAGCACTGAGTGCCTTGATTGTTCTGCTCTTTTTGCTCTCTCACAGTTAGCTGTGCAAATCTAGCCCAGAATGAAACGTTCCCTGAAGAGTCCTTGGGGAAAAAATATAAAACATATAATTAGACACATTTTCCATTATTAAACAAATCTATATAAAAGGGTAGCAATTAACATTTATCAGCATGAACTCATACACCTACTTCTCCTCTTTCCTTCGTATTCCCACTTGAAGTGGTAACAATTTACTATTGCTGGTTTGCATGTCAGCAACTGATAACACTAAATTGGGAATAGGCACTTCTCCTGGTCGATTGACATATAGCCCTCTGACACTACTTATTTAGTTTTTTTTTTTTTTTTTTGAGTTGGAGTCTAATTTTATTGCCCAGACTGGAGTGCTGTGCCACAATCCCGACAACTGCAACCTCAACCTGCTGGGCTCAAGTGATCCTTCCCCCTGAACCTTCCAAGTAGCTGGAACTACAGGCGTGCGCTACCACACCCGACTAATTTTTGATGTATTGTAGAGATGAGGTCTCACCATGTTGCCAGTGTGGGCCTGGAACCCGCAGATTCAGGCAATCCAGTCGCCTCAACCTCCTAGAGTGCTGGGATTACCGGGTGAGCCACTGAGCCCAGCCTTTATGTTGTTTTAAGGCAAATTTAAACCCTGGGGTTAGAGCCTAAGGACTTGTCAGAATATTGACTTTAATAGCTGAGATATATCACCTAAATGACATTCAAGACCTTAGCTTTGGTGGAACTTTTGGAATCTGAGGTATTCTCTAAGGCAGTGCAACTTAGACTCAGGGGACAGGCTTAGAAATTGTTGAGATGTTTCTAAATATATCGTATAATTTATTTTATGATACAATTATTTAATCATGGATTTATTTTGCATATATGTAGCATAAATTTGTGCAGGATAAGCAAAATTATTTAAACTAATTTTTAAAATAACTGTGCAATTGGTATTTTTTGGGAGGTACACATATTCCGCTTGTATTTATGCAGTTGTTGATTCCTGAATAAGTCAGAAAATTAATTATAAATTGTTGGGAGCCAGCCATGGAGGCCTGCCTGAGCTTTAGGGATCCAGGCGGGCTACGGACCTTGAGACCACCAGGCTGGTTCAGGACCTGAAGGCCCATTCCCTCCTCCTTTCCTTGTTGTTTAGCATTACCCACTGGCAGGGATTTTGATGATCTAAGCATGAAGTTCTGAGAATATGATGGGCATGGCTGACTCTAGGGATCCATTGTTCCCGTTTCTCACAGACTGTGGTTTCGGCTTTATTAACACAGTTCAAACTCAGATCACATTTGGGAGACTTATACATGATACAAGCTTCTTTATAAGATTTAAAAATATATTTGTAGAATTAGTATATACATTTAGAGAGCTGTTTCCAGCTTTAGATGGTTATCTAGGGTTACCAGAAATGGCCCAGCACGAACTTTGGGCTGGGCCACATTTTTAAGGGCCCAGCATCCATTTTGGGCTGGGTGGCATTCTTTTAATACGGTTCTTTAGTTATAATTAGTGTAAGTTTTTTCTACTTATAATAGAAACTGAACTTATTTAT
>NW_007195323.1:0-842 GCF_000164805.1 Carlito syrichta | reverse complement strand
AAAATGGTATATAAGTTGGAAAAGGTTGAATAAAATGGGCTCAGTCCTGATCAGACTGTTCCCAGAAGAACTGCCTCTGAGTGGTCTTCTCGCCGTCTCCTGATTCTCCGGTGCGGGTCCTAACCCCACCCTTGGTCAGTGCTGGTCACTGACAGCAACCAATTGATAGCATCCAAGTTAAGGAAAACAAACCTGTGTCCATTAGAAAAAGAAATGAGAACTAAGATCCATTTCTCTATTTACCTCCTGGGATTTAAATCACAGAATCTAGAAAACTCCAGTGAGATCCCAGAGGATTCAGACAGGTTTACTGAAAGCCCTTTCTCATCTGCTTGCCGGTAGTGCATGCACGTGGTTTCTGGTTACCTCGCATCCCTGGCCCCACCTTCTAGAAATAGTACTGCCATTTGTTCAGAGAATTCCCTCTTCCCACTGCATGTGGTTCTGAAGGGGCTGACAGTCCACCCCTGTTCAAGTGTTAGCCACAGAGATGGCTGTGGCCCAGACCTAGCCAGGCATCTCAGAATAAAAAGTCAGGATGCCTGTGCAGAAACAAGACATGGTTAGACTCAGTCTTGTCAACCACACTAAATTCCAAAGGACTGGTTCACAGTCTTTCACCTGCTCCAGGTACATCTGAGGCCACGACTGACAGATATCAACCAGCTAGACACACAGACTGTGTTACCTTGAGCAAAAATCTCTGCCTGAGGGGTAAGGACACGATGCCAAAGAAGTTATGGTGGAGTTTTTAGGCAGATGTGAGGTTTGGAGAATCTGATTTGCACTCCTGGGTAAAAAGCAATGGAAAATATTCGTATATGGGCAATGATATAGAAATG
>NW_007195322.1:0-851 GCF_000164805.1 Carlito syrichta | reverse complement strand
AGATCCATTTCTCTATTTACCTCCTGGGATTAAATCACAGAATCTAGAAAACTCCAGTGAGATCCCAGAGGATCAGACAGGTTTACTGAAAGCCCTTTCTCATCTGCTTGCCGGTAGTGCATGCACGTGGTTTCTGGTTACCTCGCATCCCTGGCCCCACCTTCTAGAAATAGTACTGCCATTTGTTCAGAGAATTCCCTCTTCCCACTGCATGTGGTTCTGAAGGGGCTGACAGTCCACCCCTGTTCAAGTGTTAGCCACAGAGATGGCTGTGGCCCAGACCTAGCCAGGCATCTCAGAATAAAAAGTCAGGATGCCTGTGCAGAAACAAGACATGGTTAGACTCAGTCTTGTCAACCACACTAAATTCCAAAGGACTGGTTCACAGTCTTTCACCTGCTCCAGGTACATCTGAGGCCACGACTGACAGATATCAACCAGCTAGACACACAGACTGTGTTACCTTGAGCAAAAATCTCTGCCTGAGGGGTAAGGACACGATGCCAAAGAAGTTATGGTGGAGTTTTTAGGCAGATGTGAGGTTTGGAGAATCTGATTTGCACTCCTGGGTAAAAAGCAATGGAAAATATTCGTATATGGGCAATGATATAGAAATGCTGTCACTTTCCTGAATATACTAATTAAAGGTATTTAACAGAAAAATGAGAGAGAACAAGAATGAGGAAGTCATAGACGGAAGGACTGACAGTAAGAATAGAAACAAGTTAAAAAAAAGATATACATCTAAATATCTTGAAAACACATTTCATATTGTAAAAATAGGAAAATAATGATGATTATAAATATGACTTAAATTGACAAAAACTTGAGAAGTAGATTGTCAAAAGGAG
>NW_007195321.1:0-1377 GCF_000164805.1 Carlito syrichta | reverse complement strand
CCGAGTCTGGGTAAAATCATCCTTTTTTATATGCAAATTCCCAAATGCATTCTTCAACCAAATGGAGTTTTTAAAATGTATC
This sequence comes from Carlito syrichta, assembly GCF_000164805.1. Classification (NCBI taxonomy): domain Eukaryota; kingdom Metazoa; phylum Chordata; class Mammalia; order Primates; family Tarsiidae; genus Carlito; species Carlito syrichta. The sequence goes on along the minus strand of NW_007195321.1, from coordinate 1,295 downwards.
CATGTTCCTGGTCCTCTTCATTAGTAAAATTCTCAAAAGGTTATTCAAAATGTTATGCGCAATGTTTATGCCTGTATAAACACAACAGCAATACAAATGTAGAATTTTCCATGAAATACATCAATGTTGTTTAATGTACCATTAGTTCATTCATTTGTATTGGTGAGGTATCTATTTGTGTGGTATAAATATACCACAGATTTTGATTATTCTTTTTACTATTGGCAGAAATTTGAGTTGATTACAATTTGAGGCTACCATGAATAAATAGTATGAACATTCTATATAAGTTACAAGTAATTAATGAAAGAACAATAACACTGCTGAGAAGCAAATTACCAGATGCTGACTTTTTAAAAACAAGAAATGTACACTTTTAGGGTATTCCCTAGGACTATGCACGACTTATGCAAACTGCCCTCTTGCACGTGTGAGGTGGAAATTAAAACCAAATAAGCATGGAAACTAACACCAAATACAATAGCATCCTATTATTGGAACCCAAAACATAAATACACTATGACAGATTAAACTACATATTGGCTCCAATCAGCTTTCTCTGTATGAAAGCTTACTGCCATGAAATTTGCACCTCCTTCCATTAAAGGTGGGCATATTTCCTCACCCACTGATGTTGAGCTTGGCCAGGGACTTGCATTTGGTCAGTGGGATAGTAGTGTGTGGAATTTGGCCAGACTCAAAAATAGGGTTTGCCCTCTTGTGCTTTGGCCATCGCTAGCAGGATGCAAGACAGGTATAGCCCACAGTAGCCTTCTTGTTACTCAGAGCCAACTCAATAGCCTAGATCTATGAACTTTCCTTCAACCTACAAATGTGTGAGAAAAAGAAAGAGACCAATATTTAAGCAGTAAGAGCTGACTGATAAAAATGCATAGAAGTTAATGGTGGGTCTATCTGGAGGGTAGAATTACTGGAAATTCTTGTTCCCTTCTTTGTCTTTTCTGTGTTTTCTAAATTTATTGTAATTAGTCAGTAAATTATATGATGCTATGGTCTTTGATGGTCTTAAGTGATGCTATGGTCTTAAAAAGGCCACTGGAAAAAAATGTTAAGGCATTTTCCTGTACTATTTCCAAAGGGCCCTGTTGTATTCCTAGAATACAACCTTTTGAAGCATGTGCACAATGACATCGTAATTCCACATTTATACCATTTTCTAGGATTCAAGTAACCACAGTGATAAATGAGATTTATTATTCTGAACCTGAGTCACGTACCCACCACTAACTGTTGAACTTTGAGTTAGAAAACTATTTTCAGTGCTGATTCATGGG
>NW_007195320.1:0-1373 GCF_000164805.1 Carlito syrichta | reverse complement strand
AATACAACCTTTTGAAGCATGTGCACAATGACATCGTAATTCCACATTTATACCATTTTCTAGGATTCAAGTAACCACAGTGATAAATGAGATTTATTATTCTGAACCTGAGTCACGTACCCACCACTAACTGTTGAACTTTGAGTTAGAAAACTATTTTCAGTGCTGATTTCATGGGGTGGAGGAATGGATTGAGGGAGTCTTTCAGAGAAAACCTAGACACTTAAATTAAGATTTTCAAATACACACCCAAACTAAAATGCTATACTTTGTATAACTCATTGCCTTTCTAAACACCAGCAACATTTAGAAATGTAATTGCAAGAAGACACATTATAATAGTAACAAAAATATAAGATTATCCAGGAAGAAAGTTAACAAATTGTATCCAAAATTCTTATGAAGAAAATAATACTGTTTTATTAAAATTTATATGGCAGTCTAAGTAAAAATGTTCCATGCTCACGTATAGGAAGACAATATCACAAAAAAATTCCAATAAAAATAAATTATTCTTTCAATTCAATACCAATCAAAATCCCCAAAGAATATTTTGGGTGGAACTTAGCAAACCAATTCTAAAATAACTGATTCTATAAACAACTAGAAGACCAAGTGTAGCAAGACAGACATCTCCTTAGGTTAAAAACCTCACACGTGCATGAGGGCAGTTTGCATAAGTCATGCATAGTCCTAGGGAATATCCTTAATGTGTACATTTCTTGATTTAAAAACGTCAGCATCTGGTAATTTGCTCCTCAGTAGTGTTATTGTTCTTTCATTAATTAGTTATAAACCCACAAATAAAAGGTAAATAAAGGTAAATTTCATAAAATTTCAAACAATATAAAATGGTAAAGTTTCCCTCAATGAGAAAAAAAATTGTATGACTATAAACTTCCCACTCTCTGGATCTTTCCTCCTATTAGAAATGCATTCTCTCCCCTTCAATACACAGGTACTAAAATATTTTGGGATGTGAATTTAGTTGTTCACCATGGACCCAGGGACCCCATTCCCCATCAGCAATTCAATTCCTCTCCTATTCTGCTTAGAAGCAAAAAGCTTATGCATTATGTTCGTTACTCTGTGTGCACCTTATGAAATAACTGGGACTCAAGGGACAGCTGTCACAATAAATGTGAAGAACCATCCTGAGAGAGGATGCCACCTGCAGGAGGCCTCAAATCACCAGTAGAAATAAGAGAAGACTGATAATGTCCAGTACCAAGGAAGAATTTCTAACCACTAGAGTTTGCAACAATTGGGGGCTGTCTGTGCAATAGTATCTGCCACTAATGATCTCCCTCCCCGATCCATCCATTCACTTACCCATTCACTAGCATCTATTGAGCACCAACTATATGTGCTGT
>NW_007195319.1:0-785 GCF_000164805.1 Carlito syrichta | reverse complement strand
TAAAAACCTCACACGTGCATGAGGGCAGTTTGCATAAGTCATGCATAGTCCTAGGGAATATCCTTAATGTGTACATTTCTTGATTTAAAAAGTCAGCATCTAGTAATTTGCTCCTCAGTAGTGTTATTGTTCTTTCATTAATTAGTTATAAACCCACAAATAAAAGGTAAATAAAGGTAAATTTCATAAAATTTCAAACAATATAAAATGGTAAAGTTTCCCTCAATGAGAAAAAAAATTGTATGACTATAAACTTCCCACTCTCTGGATCTTTCCTCCTATTAGAAATGCATTCTCTCCCCTTCAATACACAGGTACTAAAATATTTTGGGATGTGAATTTAGTTGTTCACCATGGACCCAGGGACCCCATTCCCCATCAGCAATTCAATTCCTCTCCTATTCTGCTTAGAAGCAAAAAGCTTATGCATTATGTTCGTTACTCTGTGTGCACCTTATGAAATAACTGGGACTCAAGGGACAGCTGTCACAATAAATGTGAAGAACCATCCTGAGAGAGGATGCCACCTGCAGGAGGCCTCAAATCACCAGTAGAAATAAGAGAAGACTGATAATGTCCAGTACCAAGGAAGAATTTCTAACCACTAGAGTTTGCAACAATTGGGGGCTGTCTGTGCAATAGTATCTGCCACTAATGATCTCCCTCCCCGATCCATCCATTCACTTACCCATTCAACTAGCATCTATTGAGCACCAACTATATGTGCTGTTGTAGACCATGAAAGTACACCATTGAACAAATCAAACACGGTCCCCATACTCAAG
>NW_007195318.1:0-1065 GCF_000164805.1 Carlito syrichta | reverse complement strand
AATGTGTACATTTCTTGATTTTAAAAAGTCAGCATCTGGTAATTTGCTCCTCAGTAGTGTTATTGTTCTTTCATTAATTAGTTATAAACCCACAAATAAAAGGTAAATAAAGGTAAATTTCATAAAATTTCAAACAATATAAAATGGTAAAGTTTCCCTCAATGAGAAAAAAAATTGTATGACTATAAACTTCCCACTCTCTGGATCTTTCCTCCTATTAGAAATGCATTCTCTCCCCTTCAATACACAGGTACTAAAATATTTTGGGATGTGAATTTAGTTGTTCACCATGGACCCAGGGACCCCATTCCCCATCAGCAATTCAATTCCTCTCCTATTCTGCTTAGAAGCAAAAAGCTTACGCATTATGTTCGTTACTCTGTGTGCACCTTATGAAATAACTGGGACTCAAGGGACAGCTGTCACAATAAATGTGAAGAACCATCCTGAGAGAGGATGCCACCTGCAGGAGGCCTCAAATCACCAGTAGAAATAAGAGAAGACTGATAATGTCCAGTACCAAGGAAGAATTTCTAACCACTAGAGTTTGCAACAATTGGGGGCTGTCTGTGCAATAGTATCTGCCACTAATGATCTCCCTCCCCGATCCATCCATTCACTTACCCATTCAACTAGCATCTATTGAGCACCAACTATATGTGCTGTTGTAGACCATGAAAGTACACCATTGAACAAATCAAACACGGTCCCCATACTCAAGAAATTCACAATCTAGTGGGAAAGACTGTCCATATACAAAGAAACAGACACTGATCACATTTTCTAATTGTGTGCATATGAATGCATGTGTGCACATAGTTATGTTTGGATAGTATATATGTATGTATATGATTTCAAAATGTGAAAAATATCTCAATAAAACCCACAGAATACACTGAGAGTAACAGAATGGAGCTCTATTAGGGCAGGTGTTCTGGAGAAGAGTGACTCTCAAGTTGTGAGACTAAACACTAGTAAATGTTCTTCTGAAAGTGAGAACATTTCTGCACAGAGGAAAGCGAAGGAATGAAGAATAAAGTGCTGAAGTCCTGCTCCCACCGGGTG
>NW_007195317.1:0-766 GCF_000164805.1 Carlito syrichta | reverse complement strand
TCCCAAGAGTCTGTGTGTGTCTCCTCCTGCACATTGAGCTGATCTGTTTCAGAGGGATCCTAAAAATGTCCTGACAAGTGATTTCTTTGGAAGTGTATGGAAAGTGGAGATTACAACAAAGACTATTAGTTTGCTACAGGATTCAGGAATCATGGAAAACAGGTATTTATCTTAAACTATTATCTGAATAGAACATTCTATTTTCACAATTTGTGAATTTTATGAAACATTGTGTTAAGAGACAGAAATTGGTGTTTGTAAGTAAAATTTTATATTTGTACCTGATCTTCACTTTATGTATCATGTTTACTTTTCATACTTATAGGCAAAAACTGTAAATTTAATGAAAGCTAAGAGCATGATTAGGATTATGTTTGCACTCCAAAGTACAATTTGTTAGTAGTTCAATTTGAGATTTGCAGAAAAGGTCCAAAACCATACACATAACTGGTGTCTCAGAGCCATAATTTTCTCTTGGGTCTCTTGGGAATTCATTAGATCAAGGAAAGAGAAATACAAGCCAGGTATTTCTTGTTGGAGAATGGATGGTGTGTGAGTGAGCAGTGAGTGAGCATACGTGTTTGTGAGAGAGAGAGGTTGGGAGAAATAGGTTCACTTTGGGTGTGTGAGTTTTAGGATGCTTATCATTATTCAGTTAGCTACTTTCTTGAAATACATAACTATTTTTGCTAGCCACCAAAATGGGTTATTTATGATCAACTATTAGAAACTCCTACTCCAAGAAACTTTTCTGTTGACCAAATGA
>NW_007195316.1:0-763 GCF_000164805.1 Carlito syrichta | reverse complement strand
CGAAACCAAAAAGGAAAATCCTCGTGGGCTGGCGACTTGTTATGTTAAATGTAAGCATGCGCGTTTGGGGGACTGGGAATTGGAAATGATGAAATCTGAATGCATCATAAACCCAGATATATTATACACAGATGATCTTTTAATCGAGCTTTTAAAAGTGATACTTTCTAAGGGATGACTGAAATGCTTGTCCCGGCCAACTGGGACCTGTCTGCTTCCATGAACGGGATGGAGTCATCTGCATGGGCCATGTCAACTTGATGACTCTGGTGTGTGCAGCAGCTCTCCCTCTGCCAAGGGCCACCAACCCCTTAATAAACACCCAGCACCAGCCATGAGGGCTGAGCCAGGAACTGACATCGGAGAGTGTCATCTGAGACAGGGAGACCCTGCACCACACTTGTATTTGAGTTTTAATTTAAGAGTAATGTAATTGCAGTGACTCACTCTGCATGTTACTTGAATTGCATCAAAAGGAAATGAATTTTATTCTCAAAAGACATTTCTTTAGATACTCCTGGAACTTTGTGCATAGAAAATTTGTGACAAAGACCTATAAAATATTTACTGTGAGGAGAGTATTCAATTTCATATTCCAGTTTAAATTGGGGCTAGGATAAAACTCATAAACGATGTTGATTTAAACTATTTTTTTTAATCTATAAAAAGCAATCACATTTTATTCAGATTACTTAGTCATCTAGAGTGTGTCATAGGTAAGGAAATAAAGGAGCAAGTTTATTTCTGGGTGAAGCACTTCACT
>NW_007195315.1:0-682 GCF_000164805.1 Carlito syrichta | reverse complement strand
CAGACGTGCGCTACCACTTCCAGCTAATTTTTCATTTGTTGTAGAGATGAGGTCTCACCAAGATGCCCAGGTGGGTCTCGGACCCACAGGCTCAGGCAATCCAGTCACATCAGCCTCCCAAGGCGCGGGATTACAGGCTGAGCCCCAGAGCCCGGCTAGCATTTCTCTTTTTTTATACTTTCTTTTTGAGTTGGAGTCTCACTCTTGTCACCCAGGCTGGAGTGCAGTGACACACTCACGGCCACCCCCAGTGTTGGCCTGCTGGGCTCCAGTGATCCTTCCACCTCAGCCTTCCAAGTAGCCGGAACTACAGGTGTGCGCTACTACGCCCAGCTAATTTTTAATTTATTGCAGAGATGAGATCTCACAAATTCCCTGAGTTGGTCTTGAACCCTTTGGCTCAGGCAATCCTCTTGCCTCAGCCTCCCAAAGTGCTGGGATGACAGACTGAGCCATCATGCCTGACCTTTTATACATTTTTTAAAAGCACATTTATGATAGATTGCATTCCTTCCCAGGTTTTCTTTCATCCATTCACCTCTTTCCTTCCTTCCTCCCTCCTTTCTTTCCCTCCCTCCCTCCTTTCCTCCCTCCCTCCTTTCCTCCCTCCGTCCCTCTTTCCCCTCCCCCCAGCTCCCTCCTTCCTTCCCTCCCACTTCTTTTCTTCATTTGCTAAATGCTG
>NW_007195314.1:0-740 GCF_000164805.1 Carlito syrichta | reverse complement strand
GAGACCCTAATAGACCAATAACAATAAAGGAAATCGACTGCATAATAAGAAAACTTCCTACAAAAAAAAAGCCCTGGTCCAGATGGCTTTCCAGCAGAATTCTACAAGACATTTAAGGAGGACCTGATACCAATCCTACTGAAGGTATTCCAGGCGATTGAAAAAGATGAAACTCTCCCCAAATCATTTTACGAAGCCAACATCACATTGATACCCAAGCCAGGTAAAGATCCAACAAAGAAAGAGAACTACAGGCCAATATCTTTGAGAACATAGATGCTAAAATTCTCAACAAGATCCTAGCAAACCGGATTCAGCAATACATCTCAAAAATCATTCATCATGACCAAGTAGACTTCATTCCTGGGATGCAAGGCTGGTTCAACATTCGTAAAACCATAAATATAATTAAATACATCAACAGATGTCAAAACAAACACCACATGTTCATATCATTAGATGTAGAAAAAGCTTTTGATAAAATCCAGCACCCATTCTTGATAAAAACCCTTGAACATCTAGGCATATGGGGAACATACCTCAAAATAGTAAAAGGCATCTACAAGAAACCCACAGCCAGCATACTCCTAAATGGACAAAAATTGGAACCAATTCCCCTGAAAACTGGAACTAGACAAGGATGCCCACTCTCACCCCTCCTGTTCACCATAGTATTGGAAGTCCTGGCTAGAGCAATCAGAGAAGAGGAGGCAATCAGGGGTATCCAAATAGGCAAAGAG
>NW_007195313.1:0-808 GCF_000164805.1 Carlito syrichta | reverse complement strand
GAGAGTTACACAATTGGATTCCTTGGTCCTAAGGCTTGGACTGAGCCATACTACCAGCATCCCAGTGTCCCCATCACTGCATGAGCCAATTTCTGTGGTAAGTCCCCAGGACACATCCTATTAACTTATTCTCTCTGGAAAGCCCTGATGAATGTAGTGCATTTTGTTTTATTAATGATGGCCATTCTTACTGGGGTTAGGTAGTATCTCAATGTGGTTTTGATTTGCATGTCTCTGATGATGAGTGAGGCTGAGCACTTTTCCATGTGTCTGTTGGCTGCCCATAATCTTCTTTTGAGAAGTGTTTATTCATGTCTTTTGCCCACTTTTGAATGGGGCTGTTTGTTTTTTTTCCTTTTGGTGCATTTGTATTCCTTGTAAATCCTAGATGTTCCCATTCTGTGGGCTGTCTCCCTTGCGGTGCACTTCTAAGGAGAGACAGCAGAAGAGCTTGCTTTGTCTGCATGAGTGCACAGAGCTTGCTCTCTGAATGAGTGCACAAAGTGGCCATGTTCTCAACATGAAGAAAACCTTCTCAACAGAAGGAAACCATCTGTGGTTAGGAAGGGAGCCCTCACCAGGAATTGAATCACTTGGCACCTTGACCTTGGACATCCAGCCTTAAGAACTGACCAAGTACTTTTCTGTTGTTTCAGCCACCTGACCCGTGGTATTTTGATATGACAGTGGAGTTGACCAGTGCATGCCCACACCAGTCACAGCAGAGGCCCATGTGCTGCCAGATAGCCACAGTTCCTCAAGTCTCATCTAAGTTTATACATGGTGAGTGTCTGGGCCTCGTCCTGAT
>NW_007195312.1:0-796 GCF_000164805.1 Carlito syrichta | reverse complement strand
TTTTATTAATGATGGCCATTCTACTGGGGTTAGGTAGTATCTCAATGTGGTTTGATTGCATGTCTCTGATGATGAGTGAGGCTGAGCACTTTTCCATGTGTCTGCTGGCTGCCCATAATCTTCTTTTGAGAAGTGTTTATTCATGTCTTTTGCCCCACTTTTGAATGGGGCTGTTTGTTTTTTTTCCTTTTGGTGCATTTGTATTCCTTGTAGATCCTAGATGTTCCCATTCTGTGGGCTATCTCCCTTGCAGTGCACTTCTAAGGAGAGACAGCAGAGAGCTTGCTTTGTCTGCATGAGTGCACAGAGCTTGCTCTCTGAATGAGTGCACAAAGTGGCCATGTTCTCAACATGAAGAAAACCTTCTCAACAGAAGGAAACCATCTGTGGTTAGGAAGGGAGCCCTCACCAGGAATTGAATCACTTGGCACCTTGACCTTGGACATCCAGCCTTAAGAACTGAGCAAGTACTTTTCTGTTGTTTCAGCCACCTGACCCGTGGTATTTTGATATGACAGTGGAGTTGACCAGTGCATGCCCACACCAGTCACAGCAGAGGCCCAGGTGCTGCCAGATAGCCACAGTTCCCCAAGGTCTCATCTAAGTTTATACATGGTGAGTGTCTGGGCCTCGTCCTGATTCTCTCCATGGTCTGACCTCTGTCTGCCTGTCTGTGTCTGGCATCTTCGTGACACAATACACAGACTGTCTGGTTTGGACTTTTCTTTTCTTTTCTTTTTATGAGTTGGAGTCTCACTCTGTCACCCAGACTGGAGTGCAGTGGCCGCTCCCGGCG
>NW_007195311.1:0-1375 GCF_000164805.1 Carlito syrichta | reverse complement strand
GATTAGACCCCTAGTCTGTCCAAAGTCACTGCTGCCTGGCAGGAGCTTCCTTGAAGGGAAGAGTCAATTTCCAGGCGAGCAGTAGCATGTGCTGTTCAGTGTTGTTCCAGATCCCGGGGAGTGTAGATGCTCACCTCCATCTTTCTGTGCAGCCGAAGGAGGTCTCAGAGTTGTTACCCACTTGAATCCAACCAAGAATGAGAGGGACACGGGTTCCCATCTGAGTGCTCAAGGACGGTGTCCTGAGAATGTGGTTTGGTCTGAGTCCTGAGATGTGGGTGGCATGGACTGTGAGGTCAGCCAAGGAGTAAGGCCCTCCAAAGGGGTGGGTGCTGGAATGAGACATGTCTGTGCTCCTAAGATAGAGTCAGATGATCATGTAAAAGAGGTCAGCAGTTCTCAACCCTGGCTGAGCCCCCATTTCACTTTGGGGGCATTTGCAGGTGAGCTATTTCCAAGCCCCCAAGGCAGTCTCCTGCATCCATGTCTCTAGGACTTGGAAGCCCAGAGGGGGCTGAGATTTTTTTTTTTTTAGTCGGAGTCTCCCTTTGTCACCCAGGCTGGAGGGCAAGGGCATGTTCACGGCCACTGCAGCCTCAACTTGCTGGGCTTAGGCGATCCTTCTGCCTCAGCCTTCCAAGTAGCCAGAACCATAGGTTTGCACTGCTACGCCTGGCTAATTTTTTGATTTATTGTAAAGAGGAGGTCTCGCCAAGTTGCCCCAGGTGGTCTTAACTCCTGGGCTTAGGCAATTCTCTTGCTTTGGCCTTCCAAAGTGCTGGGTTTATAGACTTGAGCCACCACACCTGACGGGACTGAGATATTATCAGAGGGGAGATCTCGGAGCTGGGTGATCTTGCTGTAGGGCTTCACCAGGCAATGGAGATGTGAGCACAGCCTTTCAGCCTGGTGTTGGGGTTTCATTCTCCATGCTCTGGGGAGTGTTAAGGGCCAGGGAGCTGGGATGTGGACAATGTCACATCCTGGGACAGGATATACCAAGGATTGGCACATAGACTTGGAGGACATCTCCCAGGGGAGCCTGAAAGATGTTCTCAGATATAAGGTTAATTTGGTAGTTTGCAACTTCTCACAAGGGGTGCGGAGCCTCATGCCTGTAATTCCAGCACTTTGGGAGGGCGTAGGCAGGAGGATTGCTTTAGGCCAGCCTGGGCAACATAGCGAGACCCCATCTCTACAAAAAATAAAATAAAATAGCTGAACATGGTTAGACTGGGGCAGAAGGGTCACTTGACCCTGCGAGTTTGAGACTGCAGTGAGCTACCATTGTGTCATTGTATTCCAGCCTGGGTGACAGAGTGATCCCCGTCTCTTTCAGTTATTTTTATTTTTATTTTTTGACAGAGACAGCCTT
>NW_007195310.1:0-1226 GCF_000164805.1 Carlito syrichta | reverse complement strand
GTTGTGATGTGCCATTCCCCCAGCCCAGGGCCCCTAATATCCCCTCCTGCAGGAGGGAGAGAGAGGAAAGGTGCCTCCCCACACTAAGAATGCACAGTCCCTTGGCCCATGCAGGGCCAGGCTGGCCAGGGCAGGAGAGCCAGGGGCTGTCTCCGGGAGTTGGTGGAGCAGGACGGCTCGCACAGCTGGTCGTTGAAGTTCAGGTTGATGGTGAAGCCCAGGTCCCAGTCGTTCTTGGTGTTGGCTGCATGCTGGTGGTGCTGAAGGAATCCTCCCCATCTTTGCTGTTGGGTAGTCCTCTGTGTAGAATACCATTGGCCTCTAGTGTGTGTTTGGAGACTTGGGACTGGTGGAGAGGCCAGTCCTCTTATGGCAGGGTGAACTTGGTGTTGACTCCACCAGGACCTGCAGTAGTCATTCTGCTTCACTTCAGGGCAGAAGGGGGAGGTGAAGGTCAAACCTTCCACCTTGATGGTGTAGATGTCCTTTATGAGGCAGGTATTGGTGACCGGCTGCTTGGGGTCTACCACATCCACCAGGGGCTCCTTAATGCCACATCTTTGATACAAGACATATCAAAGCTGTGACCTTTCTCCCACCAGTAGATCTTGTATTCTTGGTACTGCCTGGATGGCCATCATATATACAGTGTGGCTCCGTTTGAGAAGATGAGGTCAAGGGCGCCAGTCACTTGTAACAGGTGTACGGTATGGTGTTGAGCATGAACTCGTGGAGGAGGCAGTAGCCCATCTATTCAATGATGTTGGTGTCCACTTTCTCCACTGGGAGTGCCACCTCCCCCACTTCCTCTTGATGGTGATCAACATGTGGTCTAACTTGTTGGCTTTGGTGATCTTCACCACATAATTAGAAATACCGGGACACTTGATTCCAATGACCTTACAGCTCCAGCCTTGGCAGCAGACTTGCAGGGGGAGCCTGTGCCCAAATCCATGGCCAGCACCACCTTGTCCTTGAAGAGGTGCTGGCTGTGAAGCATGGTGCTATCCATGGGGATGTGCCCTGCATTCTCTAGCATCCTCCTTGTGGATGTCCAAGTGGACTAGAAATCAAAGTCTTGATCTTTGGGTGTCATGTCCTCAGGATTGGGCTTCTCACCACTTTCTGTCCAGCCACAGGAAGCCACAGCCAAGCCTAGCATCTCTGCAGTCTCTCTGCCCATCTCTAGTTCTGCCCACAGTTGGGTAGGGAGGGGAAGGAGAACT
>NW_007195309.1:0-766 GCF_000164805.1 Carlito syrichta | reverse complement strand
TTTGTCTCCATTTCTATAGCTAGAATAAGCTCTTACTTCATTATGGAAACACATGCTGACAGTAAAAATAATTAGTGGATTTTGCTCATGTAATTTGCAAAGTTCTGGTAAACCCAACCAAAAAGATTCTGAGGGTATTTGATGAAAAAGAAAATGTAATGTTTAGATCATATTGACTTTACCATTCTGAGTGCAATTACCAAAGATTCTGGATTTCTTGTGCTGATTTGAGCAGTTACAATCTGTTCATAATGGCCTATGACCTCATGGAGATGACAAATACCATGTGAGATGGAAATCAAGATAATCAGGGAGATTCCAAATATTGAGTACAATTTTCTTGCTTAGTAATTCACTCAAGCATGAACTATGCTTCCCCAAAGGACTCAGAAGTCACCTTTCATACCAAAACCTTTGGAAAGAAATTGATGAGAACAGATCAAATAGTTCTAAAAATTGTTGTAGTAACTGGTAGGAGACAGGGCAGTTAAAATGGTCTCGCTGATAGAACAAGAATAAAAGGTTACCAGAATTGCAGAGACTACAAGTCAAAATGGCTGCCAGAGGTAAATGAAGCCATGAGAGTCAGCAGCCCACCATGGTAAAACCTGCAAAAGCATTTCACAGTGCTTAACTGATCATAGGAGCCATGGGGAGAGTATCACTAGATGAGCATCCCACCAAGGTCCTATTTGATTTTTATATCCACTCATAGTAGGACCTGGTGACTTCCCACCCAATTCCTTTTTTTGTTGTGGCTGACTTG
>NW_007195308.1:0-961 GCF_000164805.1 Carlito syrichta | reverse complement strand
CATGAATGGACACATGAGAAGCTCCTTGTTGCAATATTCTACTGCCCATGAGCAGTTTAATGAGGTAGTAAGACATGGATACTCTCTCTTATGCTTCTGTAAAAAATATGAGTAGGGAAAATGAATAAAGGACACCCTCTCGAATAAATGGTGCTGGAAAGACAAGACAGTCATATACAGAAGGATGATACTGGACTCCATTTCTCACCATACATAAAAATTAACTCAAAATGGATTAAAGATTTAAATGTATGACCTAAAACTAAAAATGCTAGAAGAAAATGTAGGAAAATCTCTGCTGGACATGGTCTACACAAAGAATGTACAAGACCTCAAAAGCGTAGGCAACAAAACCGAAACTAAACAAATGAGACTTAAACTAAAAAGCTTCAGTGCAGTGGAAAAAAATGATCAACAAAGTGAAGAAAAAACTTGTTCAATGGGAGAAAATATTTGCAAAAGTTTTGTTCAACAGGAGAATGATATCCAGAATATATAAAAAATTCAAATAACCCAACAGAGGAAAAAATCTAAATAACAAACAAAAAATAATTCATTAAAAAATTGGCAAAGCGTCACCCCCCTTGGGTCTCCTCCCATTGTGGGAGCTTTCTGTCCTCTGAATAAATCCTGCTTTCTCAAAAAAATAAAAATTAAAAATTAAAAAATGACCAAAGACATTAACAGACACATGCAAGTTACCACCCACAAGTATATGAAAAACTGCTCAACATTTCTCACCATCAAGGAAATGCAAATCAAAAACACAATGAGGTATCATCTTTCCCAAGTTTGAATGTCTATTATTAAAAAGACAAAAAGTAACAGATTTTGAAGATGCAGAGAAAAGGGAACTCATATACACTGTTGGTAGGAATATTGTTAGAAATGTAGTGTCGTTTCTATGGAAAAACAGTGTGAAACATTCGTAAAAAACTAAAAACAAAATTACCACTCAATT
>NW_007195307.1:0-749 GCF_000164805.1 Carlito syrichta | reverse complement strand
CAGGGTAGGGGAGAGGATGAAAGAAGTGGGTTGAAACATAGAGACATACAGTGAGATAAAAGGGATATATTTGATATTCAATCGCAGAGTAGAGTGTACTTAACCAAAAAAGTATTGTACTTGGCTGATGGACAGCTACAAATCCTGAGCTGATCACTTCATATTATGCACATGTAACAAAATTTCACACCTACCCCATACATTCATGCAAATAAAAATAAGAATAGAAATGGAGATATGCAGACTCCCCCCACCTCCAGAAGTGATTTTTCTTCAAAATACTAGATTACCTTCTCTTTTTCACTATGGCCAATTGCTAATGACTACCATGAGCTGGACATGTTTCCAGGCTCTGGGAATGCAGACGCTAACAAGAGGTTGTGCTCAAGAGTTCAGGACATGGAAAACAGCACTGGTCCTGCTGTGTAGAGAATGGGAAGGGGTGGAGAGCTGTTGCTGTGGGGTCCCTAGGGTTCAGCTGACTTGGCTCCATCAAGGATGTCTTCAGAGCCAAGTCGTGAGATGGCCCTGTAGGATTTGAGGGGCCAGTCACGTCACAGACCATGAAGGACTTTTTGGTTGGAGAGCCATGTGCAGGGGCTCAGCAGGCTTTGGAGGTAGAGCGGGTGTGAGGATCAGCCGGTGAGTTCTGTGCTGGGAGGAAGTGAGCCCAGTGTTGTGGGAGTGAAGGCTGCAAATGGGCAGGAAGGGACTGGACATGGAGGACTTGGTGTCAGTATGAGGAGTTC
>NW_007195306.1:0-776 GCF_000164805.1 Carlito syrichta | reverse complement strand
TCAGCCCCAAATTAGTAGACTAACTTCTGCTTTTACAACGGGATGTAAATGATAAAGCGATAAGCCCCTTCAGACATCTACAAGGTGGCAGCAGACTCAGAGGCGCCAGCTGCTCTCTATCACCAGTTTTTATCCCAGTGATAATTTACACGCAGTGGCTATGTAAACCTGCAGGGAACAAAGACTTTTATAAAAGTAACCGCCTTGCTATAATAAGCTTGTGATATTTTATAAATTCCCAGAATTAGTATATGATTTTCTACCCCACATTCACTGTATGGGTTTGCAGCATTCATATTTAAAACTTTGTTAAGTTTGGCTTTTGTTGTCCCATAATGACCATGTTATGTTATGTAAATGTTAAGCAAACAAGCTTTCCTAAGCATACCTTGGGATGGAAACTTAAAGGGCTAATGTAACCCTTTGCCTGCCGGCTCAGGTTACTACATATGCAGGGACTGTATGGACCTAACTTATCTAACATTCCACTTGGCCCATTAAGTGGGTTTCTGTCAATCATGGGCAGCACCCAACAATACCAAGTGTTCCCGTACCCATTAGGAGAAATTACCCAATCATGTAGAATCAGGTTTGAAGTTCTTTCCACTCCCTTTGTAATTGTGCATAAAAACTGCTTGCCATTATGAATTAGGACTCTCGTCCCTGAAGTTGCTGCTTCAGGCGTGAGCCCAGACTCGAGTCTGAATAAAGACCCTTGTGTGTTTGCATCGGAGCTGGCTCTTTGTGGTCTCTATCTCTCTCATTAGAGTCCCAGG
>NW_007195305.1:0-768 GCF_000164805.1 Carlito syrichta | reverse complement strand
CATTCTTCATTTGAAATTACATATAAAGTTGAACATTGGGGTAACATTTCAGCACTGTCACATTTAGCTGTTTGATTTTGGATAAATTACATAATCTCTGAGATTAGTCTCTATCTGTAAAATGGTTATCATTATGACTATAAAGCAAAATTGTTGTGAGGAGTAGAGGAAATTGTATATATAAAGTATGTTTCACATAGTTTATGTTTGATATGTTTGAGTTAAAGATTGTCATCTTTGCCGGGCTCAGTGGCTCAGCCAGTAATCCCGCGCCTTTGGGAGGCTGAGGTAAGTGGATTGCCTGAGCCCGCGGGTTCGAGACCCACCTCGGCAGGTGATGAAGGACGATGGCGCCAGTGAGACTCGGTACCCTTTGAGGCCAAGAGATTTAGTAGAGCAGCAGCTACAGGGAGAGGGAAGGAGGTCTGTAACCGCCTGGTGGGAAAAGGGAGTGAGAGAGAGAGGGCGAGAGAGAGGTCTGTATTTATCAGTTTTGGGAGGGGGCAGCCTGTGCTCTCTGAGCCTGGCCGTGCCAGCCAGAGCCATCTTAGGGTCTTTATTGGAGGGAGCTATGAGGTAGTATTCCTATAGGGAGATAATGTTTGTACATGAGTTTAAGTTTCGCACGCGCACGGGAGAGGCAGGAATTTACGGCCTTTGTTGTCTTTGTTAGGTTCCCTAGTGTTGGTGCCATCTCGGGAGACATCCTTCTGGCTGTTCCCCGTGCCTTTCAGGTGAGACCTCATCTCTACAACAAAATCAAAAAAT
>NW_007195304.1:0-1157 GCF_000164805.1 Carlito syrichta | reverse complement strand
GAAATTACATATAAAGTTGAACATTGGGGTCATATTTCAGCACTGTCACATTTTAGCTGTTTGATTTTGGATAAATTACATAATCTCTGAGATTAGTCTCTATCTGTAAAATGGTTATCATTATGACTATAAAGCAAAATTGTTGTGAGGAGTAAAGGAAATTGTATATATAAAGTATGTTTCACATAGTTTATGTTTGATATGTTTGAGTTAAAGATTGTCATCTTTGCCGGACTCAGTGGCTCAGCCAGTAATCCCGCGCCTTTGGGAGGCTGAGGTAAGTGGATTGCCTGAGCCCGCGGGTTCGAGACCCACCTCGGCAGTTGATGAAGGACGATGGCGCCAGTGAGACTCGGTACCCTTTGAGGCCAAGAGATTTATTAGAGCAGCAGCTACAGGGAGAGGGAAGGAGGTCTGTAACCGCCTGGTGGGAAAAGGGAGTGAGAGAGAGAGGGTGAGAGAGAGGTCTGTATTTATCAGTTTTGGGAGGGGGCAGCCTGTGCTCTCTGAGCCTGGCCGTGCCAGCCAGAGCCATCTTAGGGTCTTTATTGAAGGGAGCTATGAGGTAGTATTCCTATAGGGAGATAATGTTTGTACATGAGTTTAAGTTTCACACGCGCACGGGAGAGGCAGGAATTTACGGCCTTTGTTGTCTTTGTTAGGTTCCCTAGTGTTGGCGCCATCTCGGGAGACATCCTCCTGGCTGTTCCCCGTGCCTTTCAGGTGAGATCTCATCTCTACAACAAAATCAAAAAATTAGCCGGACGTGGTAGCACACGCCTGTAATGCCAGCTACTTGGAAGGCTGAGGTGGAGGATCACCGGAGCTCAGCAGGATGAGACTGTGGTGGCCGGGAGCGGCCACTGCACTCCAGTCTGGGCAACAGAGTGAGACTCCAACTCAGAAAAAAAAAAAAATTGTTATCTTCGAAGCCAGATTTCTGGGGTCAGTGTTGTTAGGGTCCAGGTAGGGTGAGGGTAGATGGATGGAGAAAGGAGAGGCACAAGGAGACAAAACACAGGTAGAGTTGGCAAGCCAGAGGTGAACGTTGGCAACCCAGAGATCCGAGTAAATGTAAAAAATTGTGACACAAAATGGTGAGAAAAGATTTATTTAAGAAAGCTTCACTTCCCACAGACAGGGAGGGGCCTACACTG
>NW_007195303.1:0-764 GCF_000164805.1 Carlito syrichta | reverse complement strand
TAAAGGCCTTGGCAAAGTCTCAGGAATACAAAATAAATGTACAAAAGGCATTCGCATTTCTCTACACCAATATTAAACAAACAGAAACCCAAATAAAAAACACAATTCCATTCACAATAACCACAAAAAAAAATGAAATACCTCGGCATCTCCTAACCAGAGACATGTAAGACCTTTACAATGAAAATTACAAAACATTGCTCAAAGAAATCAAAGCTGACATGAACAAGTGGAAAAACATCCCATGCTCATGGATCGGAAGAATCAACATTGTGAAGATGTCCATCCTACCTAAGGCAATCTACAGATTTAATGCAATACCCATTAAATTACCAACAACATTCTTCTCAGACCTAGAAAAAACAACACAGGAATTCATATGGAAACACAAATGTCCAAGAATAGCCAGAACAATCCTCAGCAAAAAAAACAAAGCAGGTGGTATCACAATACCAGACTTCAAACTTTACTATAAAGCTACAATCATCAAAACAGCTTGGTATTGGTACAGGAACAGGCATATAGATTAATGGAACAGAATTGAGATTCCAGAAGCAAAAGCTCAATTTCTCAACCAACTCATCTTCGACAAAGCCCCCACCACCTACTACTGGGGAGAGGAGAACCTATTCAGTAAATGGTGCTGGGCAAACTGGCTGACCACATGCAGAAGATTGAAACAGGACCCCTATCTATCCCCATGCACAAAGATTAACTCCAAATGGATCAGAGACCTAAATGTAAAACCTCAAACCATAAGAACC
>NW_007195302.1:0-816 GCF_000164805.1 Carlito syrichta | reverse complement strand
CCAGGTTTCACCACGAATCCTATTCAAAGAGTTCATCAAATATGGGGAAGAGTTTCAGGCAGGAATAAGGGTCTCAGATTGCTTTGGTTTTTGGTCTCTTGGTGTACGTCGCTACTGTCCACATGCTTTTTGCATAATGAAATCTGGAATAAGTCCCCGCACATGTCCATCATCAGGCATGAGAACAGAGAGAAGGTAGGGTGGGAAAGGAGTTATAAAAGATAAGGGTAAAGAAAAGAAGAGAGGGCTGCAGGAGAGATAGAAGAGATCTGAGTTGGTCTTGAAGTCCATGCAGCATGGGTTTTATTTCTGAAGCATGTTTATTAGGCATAAGCTGGTGATCTCTGAATTCTACAAATAAGAACATTCACTCATCTTAGTTTTCCTAAACCTCTTTTATTAATAATCAGTTATGACCTAAACTAGTCTGGAAAATCCATGAAAGTGGTCATTGTATCTCCTTTGTCTTCTGTTCAATTCACTGAATTTCTGGAACTAAGCAAATTACCTGTCATAATCTGGGCCATAACGTTTATTGAATAAAAACAAATGATTGAAAATTGAGTAAATTGATCTATCTTGTTGTAAATATAATACAAGTTCAGCACGTCAGTATTTTTTTAAAAATCCATTTTCTCTTAGTAACAATTTTTTTCTCTACTATATTTCACTGAGAAATTCAGGAGATGTGGAAGTAAAATAATCCTTATATCATTATGATTAATTACATAGAGTCAGTATTAGTGAATGATGCTACTAAAAGTTAATGAATTTGATTTCCTCGCTCTTATTCTATTCCTGCTTATCCTTTACTTT
>NW_007195301.1:0-957 GCF_000164805.1 Carlito syrichta | reverse complement strand
GACACCACGGATACTGAACTTCACACAGAGTATGTGTTCTTTTTCGTTTGACTTATTTTCCTGAAAATGTTTTTGAGATTCAACCACTGTTGAATGTATCATTATCTCTTGGTTTAGCTGAATAGTATCCCATTTTATGAATATATCAAAATGTATCATACCACTCTTCTGATAATGGACACTCTAGATAGTTCCGGGACTTTCAATGTTATGAATAAAGCTGCCACATACAGTATGGACACACCTTTTTTGTGGACATATGCTTTCCTTTCTCTTGAATAAATACCTAGAAGTAGAATTCCTTGGTTGTGAGGCAGACATATGCAAAATTTTCTAAGAAACTGCCAAAGGGTTTCCTGCAAGTGGCTGTACCTGTTTACACTCCAGTATCTCCAATCCTCACCAGCATTTGGCACCATAGTCTGTTTTATAAGGGATGGTGATGGCTTACTGAGCAGCACTCATGATGCGGAAAGAGGAAATAGTTCTTCATAGGACAGCGTTATTAAGGACAGGGTCATTGGCTCCCTGGAGTGTTACTCCTTCTCTCTAAGGCTGAAGGGTTTATAACCGGCTCAGCCATAGCTTAAACGAGGTTCATTTCACTTTTTTCACTTTCTTTACTTTTTTTTAATTGGTAAAGATTAGGGTCTCATTATGTTGTCCAAGCTGATTTTGAACTCCTGTCCTCAAATATTAATTTGATGCCTGCCTTGACCTCCCAAAGTGTTGGGATTAAAGGCATGGTCCACTGCATCCACCCCATTTATTTTCTTTTTTATCAGAGCACTTTCACACACTCTTTCACAGTGAATCCTGATCAAATCCTCGTGAGGAATTCTAATAGCTGTAAGAGCAGCTCAGAGATATGGTAACGCCATGGTTCACAGGGCAGCCTCAACATCCCAGCCCTCTGAATAAATAGATGCTCCAAATCTGAGCATATCAGATGACCTG
>NW_007195300.1:0-741 GCF_000164805.1 Carlito syrichta | reverse complement strand
TTTTTCATCTGAGAAACAACAAAAAGATACGTGAGGTGAAATCAGGTGAATAGGAAGGATGGGGCACAGGGTCATACTCCAGTTTCTTGGTCAAAAACTGCTGAAAACTCAGTGTGGTCATGGCGGAAGAATCAGTCACCTGTTTGTCACAACTCTGGACATTTCTTCTTCAAATCATGATGCGACCATCTCGAAACTTCCAGATAAAAATGTTGGTTGATCATTTGATGCGGAGGAACAAATTCCACGTGTACTACATGGGGGCCACCCTTTGAAAGAGAATTTCATTTTTGCTTTTTGGGTTTTCTTTTTTATTTTTCAATTCCTTCGCCTATGTCTCTTTTTTAGACTTTTTTTTAACTCTTCAAAAATGTTATCTTCAAAACTCAATTTGTTACTTGAATAACATTGTTTTCCCCTAAATAAAATTTTCTACAGTATTCGACTGGGTTGAGATATTATGTGTTTGCACCCAATCTCTAGCCTTAAGAGTTTGTTCTCTTGGGAAAGGCAGATACTTGGGCAACCATGATGGCTTATTCCGAGTTTGGTGCTCTGGGAGTGCAGGGAGAAACCCTCCCTTATCCATGGTGCAGGGCTGGGAAAGTGCTATCAAGGAAGGCCTCCCAATGGAGGTGACTCCGAAGGCATACACACATCAGTCAGGTGGAGAGCAAGGTTTGGGGTGTGAGTGGCTGGAGGACCACCAGCATCTGCAAAAACTTGGCTGTGAGAGATGAG
>NW_007195299.1:0-791 GCF_000164805.1 Carlito syrichta | reverse complement strand
CACCCTTTGAAAGAGAATTCATTTTGCTTTTGGGTTTTCTTTTTTATTTTTCAATTCCTTCGCCTATGTCTCTTTTTTAGACTTTTTTTTAACTCTTCAAAAATGTTATCTTCAAAACTCAATTTGTTACTTGAATAACATTGTTTTCCCCTAAATAAAATTTTCTACAGTATTCGACTGGGTTGAGATATTATGTGTTTGCACCCAATCTCTAGCCTTAAGAGTTTGTTCTCTTGGGAAAGGCAGATACTTGGGCAACCATGATGGCTTATTCCGAGTTTGGTGCTCTGGGAGTGCAGGGAGAAACCCTCCCTTATCCATGGTGCAGGGCTGGGAAAGTGCTATCAAGGAAGGCCTCCCAATGGAGGTGACTCCGAAGGCATACACACGTCAGTCAGGTGGAGAGCAAGGTTTGGGGTGTGAGTGGCTGGAGGACCACCAGCATCTGCAAAAACTTGGCTGTGAGAGATGAGAACACCATCACTAAGTGACAGAAATTCAGTCTGGCTAGAGTAGAGAGGAATTACATAAAATTATTATGGAAGCAATACTTGTTCGTTGTGTAAAATTTGAAAAATACAGTAAAAGAGAAAGCATGCCATGGCTAGCTTCAAACCTCAGAGTTTATTGCTGTGAACATTTGTTGTATTTTTCTCATCTCCTACATGGATATTCATAGAACAGCATGTTTGATGTGATCCCATTTGGCTTAGACCATAGATATGTGTACAGGCATAAAATGCCTTTACATATACATGTGTGAAAATGCACCAAGTCAAGTTGGGATCATG
>NW_007195298.1:0-828 GCF_000164805.1 Carlito syrichta | reverse complement strand
CGGCAAACTTGAAAATACACACATATATCAACCCAAAAGTTAAAAGAAAACAGAGAAAAAAAACTTTGTAAGAATCTCATGAGAGGGATAGACACTCACATTTCAATAATCAGCCTGAACATGAATGGGCTAAATCCACCACTGAAAAGACATAGAATGGCAAACTGGATTTAAAAGAAAAATGACCCAGTAATTTGCTACATTCAGAAGCACATCTCATCACAAGGGACATACACAGATTCAAAGTTAAAGGATGGGAAACCAATTTTCAGGGTAAATGGATCACAAAAGAAGGCAAGATCACAATCTTAATATCAGACAAAACAACTTTTGAGCTATTGAAAAGTAAAGTAAAAAAGACACAGAAGGTAAAAAAGTAAAAGGTCAAAAAGTGAAGAAAAAAGATACATAATGATATCATGTTCGATCTATCAACAAAAAATATCCATCCTAAACATATATGCAACCAACAAAAGAGCACTAGCATGTATAAAGCAACTACTAAGTAAACTACAAAAGATATTAACTGTAACACTGGGGACGTGAATACCCCATTAACAACCCTAGATAGATCATCGAGGCAAAAAATCAACAGAGATCTAGAACCTCAACTTGACACTTGACCAAATGGACTTAATAGATAATAGATACCTACCCCTAACAATATACATTCTACATGTCACCACATGGAATGTATTCCAAGATCTATAATATCCTTGGCCATAAACCAAGCATAAACAAATTTCATAAATTGAAATAATTCATTGCACCTTCTTAGACCACAATGAAATAAAAATAAATATCACACCATCAAAATTCCCCCAAAAC
>NW_007195297.1:0-1050 GCF_000164805.1 Carlito syrichta | reverse complement strand
ATTCTCACGGGAGACGAAGGAGTAAAGTTAACTCAGTTCTCGTAGACACGACGCTACGTATAGACAGCTCCAACAAGTTCACCAGACACACACACACATACACACACACTCACACACACACACTCACCCTTTCAGAACTCAAAATTCAGCATTGTTGCGGGACACAAATTCAACATACAAACACCTGGTGTCTCTCTACACTTTCAAAGTCCACCTGAAGAAACCACTAAGGAAACAATGCAATTACCGTAGCAGCCAAAACCACAAAATAGTACAAAAACAAAGTTAAGCGGACAATAGAACAGTACACTAAACAGTACACACTCATGCTGATAGACATTGCAGAGGACATAAGCCAATGGAAAGGAAATGCTCGGTTCAATAAATAAAAACCATGACGTGGGAAGATGCCACTACTACACAACGCATTAAAAACACAAAGAAATCTCGACCAAAACCCAAATGTCTAGTCTTTCAGAAGAATTGCATGAGACCGGCAATAGCCCAAACTCTCTTCAAAATGGGCAAAGTGTAGGGTTTCACACTTTCTGCTTTCACCAAAGTCCAGTAAACCAAACACAGAGGCAATGGTATAAAACCCTAACGATTGATCCATGGAACAGAACGAACACTGAGGAATCAGTGGACACATTTATGGCCACATACATTCCGTGGGAATAGGGCAGTCCTTCCACACACACTTCTCAGAAAACGGGATACTCTCATGCATAATCCAGCAGTTGCACTTCCAGCAAAAGCCACAACACAGGTCGGACAATACAAGAAAAGAAGAGTCTGTGAACTCACGGTTAAGGGTCCATGTCCAAGAGCGGCCTGACTCACGTTCCCTCGACGTGGTAGGGGGGCCCCAGCTCCGCCGCCTGCGGGGGGCCCGGCTCCGCCGCCAGCGGGGGGCCCGGCTCCGCGGCCAGCGGGGGGCCCAGCTCCGCGGTCGTCCCAGTCGCCGCGAGCCACACTCTGGGCTCCCGCAGCGCGGGAGTCGAAACACTCCGTGGGAGGCCGCGGCCCGGGAGGCGGAACCGCGTTGCG
>NW_007195296.1:0-645 GCF_000164805.1 Carlito syrichta | reverse complement strand
TCACGTTCCCTCGACGTGGTAGGGGGACCCCAGTTCCGCCCCTGCGGGGGGCCCAGCTCCGCCGCCAGCGGGGGGCCCAGCTCCGCGGCCAGCGGGGGGCCCAGCTCCGCGGTCGTCCCGGTCGCCGCGAGCCACACTCTGGGTTCCCGCAGCGCGGGAGTCCGAAGCACTCCGTGGGAGGCCGCGGCCCGGGAGGCGGAACCGCGTTGCGCCTCGGTGCTCGCAGGCAGGATTCTGAGGAAGGATCGCGTCAACCCAGCAGGTCACGCGGCCGGGACGCGACGCGCCGTCCTCACGCCAGGGCGCTGCAGCCCCGCAATGGCGAGGGACCCGGAGCCCCGCCCCCACAAGAGAGAGATTGACAGCAGGTACCATTCATTGTGCAGGGTAGGTGTCTGACACCCCGCAACGACTCCCACGTAACGTTAACACAGGGAAACACGCAAACGTGGTCAGAAAGAAAACATGCCAGAAAGCTCCACATACCTCCGCAGGGAAAAAGACACACATCTGGAGAATGCATTTGAAAGTAGCAGTATACAGTTGCTGTCGTCAATGAAACATATCCAGTCAGTCAACTGGGATACATTTCACAAATAAGTTAACTAACAATCAGCAACAGGATATGTTATCTAAGCACGTTTC
>NW_007195295.1:0-472 GCF_000164805.1 Carlito syrichta | reverse complement strand
CTCCTCCTTGCCCTCGAGGCCCTTGGCTGCCTCTCCAGGCTGCTCCTCCTCCGTGTCCTGGAGGCCCTTGGCCGCCTCTCCAGGCTCCTCCTCCTTGCCCTCGAGGCCCTTGTCTATCTCTCCAGGCTCCTCCTCCTTGTCATCAATGTCTTTGTCCTCTCCATGTTTCTCCTCCTCGTTGTCATCCTCGTTCTTGTCCTCATGCTTCTTGTCCTTATTTTTATCCTCATCCTTGGTCGCCTTGTTGCTCAACACATAACCTGGTGGTACAGAAACAAGGGGCCTCAGACAACCCAGCGAGGGAAGCACAGGGGCGACCCCTGCCCCACCCTCACTGTGTAACCCGGGACCGGCCCCTCACCCAAGGAGAACGATCAACTGTTCCTAAGGTCTCTTCTAAGCCCTCAGTCCCATGCCACAAGAGTCCCCGGGCTTCCTCAGACTCACTCACCTTCCTCGGGGAGCTCAGTAG
>NW_007195294.1:0-866 GCF_000164805.1 Carlito syrichta | reverse complement strand
GTTGGTCAAAGGCTCAAGACTGTGGTCTTCATGCCATATGTGGGCAGAGCCTCCCCAAGAAGGGTCCGATGCAGAGAAAGAGGAGGGGAACATAGGAGGAGAGGAGTGTCTGTTAGGAGCCAGGACCCACTTGTGCTTGCAGGATGTACAGGGAGGCAGGTTGTCTCACCTTGGGTCTTCCTGGCCATATTGATGAAGTCCTATCACCGTACGTGGTGTTTCCATGTAGTATCATGTCAATCCATGGGCTGTGTCTCCTGCGTTACTCTAGACAAGACCATGGCACCTGCTGTGGCAAGAGGGTACAGAGAACTCGTCTGTTCCTCAGGATTCCTGAATGAAAGTCGTGCTAGAAACCCAGGATGTAATTGAATGTGGAAAACATAAGAAGTCTGCAGTTGGCAACAGCAATTAAAGTCACTTTTAAAGGGCTCCCTTCCCTCTCATGCCCTTAATGAAGGTAGCTTTAATTAAGCTACATTAGAATCTGACAGTTTCACTCACTTTAATATGATCCATCGTGAGTCAGATGACATTGGATCACGACTGAACTAAGATGACACATCAAATGGTGTCTCTTGTGCACACCAGGCTGAACACTGGAGTCTAGGATAATATGCAAAGATAAAGACCTGCAGACTTTTAGCTTGGAAAGGAAAGAGGAGAGACAGTTCAATGCTGTAAGATTATGGCAGGCAAGTAAAGAGTTAAATAAGGATGGGCGCTGTGCTCACGCCTATAATCCCAGCACTCAGAGAGGCAGAGTTGAGAAGATTGCCTGAGCCCACAGGTTCAAGACCAGCTTAGGCAACTTGGTGAGACCTCATTTTTCTTAAATAAATAAATAAAAATAAAATAAAATATCG
>NW_007195293.1:0-1566 GCF_000164805.1 Carlito syrichta | reverse complement strand
TAATGTTCATTAGAACAGCCACCATGAAAACCCCATTTTCCAGTACTGTGAGTTTATTTTTCAATCCTACCCTCCCAGAATCCACAGATAAATCACTTTTCTCATGAAGGCTTTCTTGATGACTGCAGCCCATACCAAGTGCTTCGAATTCCTTTACTGTCACAGATACAAAGTCATCACAAAAGCTGTTCTACAACATTTTCTAATGTGTTTTCTGGCTGAATGTTTGTTTCTTCGACAAGCGGACAGACTCAGAGTAAGAGCAGCATTTTCTGTGCCTCCCATGATCCTCACCCTGAAGACCGTGTGAAAGACCAGGCAGAGAAACATTTAATCCTTTTAAAATGTAAATGTCTAAAGGAGAAGGAACCGACTCAAGCTTCAGGAAGTAGCTGTGAGGACAGGGCGGCAGAAAATGACAGAAAATCTGAATATGGAACCGATGCAGCAGCTCGGTTTCTTGCCTTGAAGTGACAACAACCAGAGAGGGAGTCGGGTGCGGACGGAGGAGCTGGGCGCTCAGAACAGACACTGGCACTAGTGGAGGAGGGTGATCTGAGCATTGGGGTGTTGTGGAACACAGGGCCAGAGGAACCAACCGGCTTTTATCCATTGTGTTTTACAAGGTCTTCACTGGTAGGCTTTTATCTGTTTGTGGCCAGAAGACCTGACTGTGAGTGGTGTCGAGAATGAGCAACCGGGCTGGAAACAGAAGGAAGGGCCTTGAGCCCCAGGCAAAGGACTCCGCAGCCCCCTAGAACCCTAGACCGAGCAAAGAGTTGCCTAGTGCCTGCTGAGAGCCCGCAACTCATTTTCAGGGCTGTTGCACCGAGGCACAGAGGTGGGAGGAAGACCCCAGAGATGAAGACAAAGTTACCCTGGAGAGTGTGTGATCTCACGGGAGATAGCACGTAGGAAATATGGTGGGCCAGGAAGCAGCGACTAATGGACATTAGCGCTAAGGACCAAGTGCCGCTACTGGAGGCCATGCGAAGGCATCACAGATCTCTGGGACTAGAGTCCGTGATTGTAGAATCACAGAATACCAAAATGTCAGAATTGGAGGTGACTTTACAGATTAGACAAATTAGTTCATCTATTTTCCACTGGGGAATTGGAGATAATCAGTGATTTGCCAAATTATTTAAGTTAACATTCACGAGTCACCTAGTCTGGTACCTGGCAATGGAGCCCACCGCCCCCTATGTCAATACTCTTACCATGGTCTCTCAGAGACTCAGACACAGAGCTGAGGTGGTCATAGGGTCTTCTGACTCCCCATCCCTGAACGTTGCAAATGTGATAAATCAGCCTCGTGCGAGGCCCTTGCTCGTGCCTGACATCTGGACACTAGGCCTCACCAGAAGACTCTCCGTTCTCCACCTCTAGATAGCACCTCTGGCCTTCCTGATTTCTGGTCAGTGGGTCAAGGATATTAAGTTGCATCTGTTTTAGAACCTCCTAACCGTGCCAATGCTACTGTGTTGTTCTGGGTACTTCCTATTTAACAGTATTTCCTTTGGGGATGGGCTTTCGTGGCTGGCACTCTCCTGTGGGAGGGACCAG
>NW_007195292.1:0-2240 GCF_000164805.1 Carlito syrichta | reverse complement strand
ACTCATTTTCAGGGCTGTTGCACCGAGGCACAGAGTTGGGAGGAAGACCCCAGAGATGAAGACAAAGTTACCCTGGAGAGTGTGTGATCTCACGGGAGATAGCACGTAGGAAATATGGTGGGCCAGGAAGCAGCGACTAATGGACATTAGCGCTAAGGACCAAGTGCCGCTACTGGAGGCCATGCGAAGGCATCACAGATCTCTGGGACTAGAGTCCGTGATTGTAGAATCACAGAATACCAAAATGTCAGAATTGGAGGTGACTTTACAGATTAGACAAATTAGTTCATCTATTTTCCACTGGGGAATTGGAGATAATCAGTGATTTGCCAAATTATTTAAGTTAACATTCACGAGTCACCTAGTCTGGTACCTGGCAATGGAGCCCACCGCCCCCTATGTCAATACTCTTACCATGGTCTCTCAGAGACTCAGACACAGAGCTGAGGTGGTCATAGGGTCTTCTGACTCCCCATCCCTGAACGTTGCAAATGTGATAAATCAGCCTCGTGCGAGGCCCTTGCTCGTGCCTGACATCTGGACACTAGGCCTCACCAGAAGACTCTCCGTTCTCCACCTCTAGATAGCACCTCTGGCCTTCCTGATTTCTGGTCAGTGGGTCAAGGATATTAAGTTGCATCTGTTTTAGAACCTCCTAACCGTGCCAATGCTACTGTGTTGTTCTGGGTACTTCCTATTTAACAGTATTTCCTTTGGGGATGGGCTTTCGTGGCTGGCACTCTCCTGTGGGAGGGACCAGTGGACACTGGCCCGAGTCCAAGCAGCATAAAGCAACAGGCAAAACTCTTTCCATTGAGCTGTGTTTTCCATGGTTGGTGGTCCACCCATGACTGCAGAGGCTGTCTTTCCAAGGGGCTATGCGATTGTTGATGCCATCGGCCCCCCTGCTTTTGAGGCCGAACAAGGACAGGACTCTGCTTCGCTCGTGTATTTAACCACCAGATTTTGCAGCGACGGTCCATCTAGAGTCACTCTACAGAACACAACCTTTAAAAACTTACTAAATAGGCAATGTTTCACCATTAATCTCGCTTTGGACAATAGATGCCAGTCCGCTGTTCATCCACATACGAACAAGACACAGAGAGCGGCCGATTGCAACCCTTGCTTCATGATAATAATAAAAACCCCAGTCAGACACAGAAGCTCATGACTGTGATCCCAGCATTTTGGGATGCAGTGGCAGGAGGATACGTTGAGCCCGGAAGTTTGTCGGGAAACTTCATCGTTATGAAAAATACAAAAAACCCTGGAGTATGGTGGCGTGTGTCGTTAGTCCCAGCAACTCAGAAGGCTGAAGCGAGAGGACCGCTTGAGCCCGATTGTTCAAGTCTGCGATGCACTCTAACCCGGGCAATATAGCAAGACTCTGTATCTACAAAACAAAACACAAAAAACCCAAAGTAGGTTAGGCTAATTCATCATTTTTTATACTTGAAATTTATTTATTCTATGTCTGCATATTTAAAGCTTATTCCTGCTGACACACACCTTCTTGATGCTTCACCCCTCTCCTTCCATAATAAAAGGCGCTGGGCAGCCCCCTTCAGGGAGCCAGCTCTCAAATCTTCCTCCCGTGTTTTCTCCTTTGAACAAATTCCCAGTAAAACCTTGTCTGAGGATCTGTTTGGTCTCATGTCAACGTATAATACATGAGAGTCGAAGAATCTGTGGTCACCAACACTTTTCTTTTTGAGTTGGAGTCTCACTCTGTCACCCAGACTGGAGTGCAGCGGCCGCTCCCGGCCACCGCAGCCTCTAACTGCTGGGCTCTGGCAACCCTTCCGCCTCAGCCTTCCAAGTAGTTGGAGTTACAGGCATGCACTACCACACCTGGCTGATTTTTGGATGTATCGTAGAGATGAGGTCTTCTGCCTAGGCGGGTCTCGAACCCGCAGGCTCAGGCGCTCACAAACTTATTATTATAATGAAGCAAGTGTCGCGATCGGGCACTTTTCTTCAATGAATTCTACTCTGGGAATAAGTGTGCCTGTTGCAGCTGATTCAAATCTTTTCATTTGCTCTTCTTCTGCCCCTCATGAGGCTGACATTTGCGAGTACAGAGGCAAGCAAGCTTCTCTGTGAAATGACTCCCTGCTATTGAACTCTGATCACCCTTTTATATTTATAAAGTTTTGCGAGTCACATTTCAAATGGGAAAAATATCAAGAATGGAATTTAATTGTTAATTTATTAGTGGTGGTTGCAGGCAATGGCTC
>NW_007195291.1:0-655 GCF_000164805.1 Carlito syrichta | reverse complement strand
CTCTCCTGTGGGAGGGACCAGTGGACACTGGCCCGAGTACAAGCAGCATAAAGCAACAGGCAAAACTCTTTCCATTGAGCTGTGTTTTCATGGTTGGTGGTCCACCCATGACTGCAGAGGCTGTCTTTCCAAGGGGCTATGCGATTGTTGATGCCATCGGCCCCCCTGCTTTAGAGGCCGAACAAGGACAGGACTCTGCTTCGCTCGTGTATTTAACCACCAGATTTTGCAGCGACGGTCCATCTAGAGTCACTCTACAGAACACAACCTTTAAAAACTTAGTAAATAGGCAATGTTTCACCATTAATCTCGCTTTGGACAATAGATGCCAGTCCGCTGTTCATCCACATACGAACAAGACACAGAGAGCGGCCGATTGCAACCCTTGCTTCATGATAATAATAAAAACCCCAGTCAGACACAGAAGCTCATGACTGTGATCCCAGCATTTTGGGATGCAGTGGCAGGAGGATACGTTGAGCCCGGAAGTTTGTCGGGAAACTTCATCGTTATGAAAAATACAAAAAACCCTGGAGTATGGTGGCGTGTGTCGTTAGTCCCAGCAACTCAGAAGGCTGAAGCGAGAGGACCGCTTGAGCCAGATTGTTCAAGTCTGCGATGCACTCTAACCCGGGCAATATAGCAAGACTCTGTA
>NW_007195290.1:0-1492 GCF_000164805.1 Carlito syrichta | reverse complement strand
AAATCATACACAGTGTGTTCTGTAAACACAATGGAGTTAAGCTAGAAATGATAAACGAAAGATATCTGGATAGTCTTCAAATATTTCAAAGTTAAATTCATACTTACAAATAGCTCATGGATCAAAGAAGTCACAAGGGGAATGAAAAGGCTGAAGAACTTCTATGCAATTCTTACAAAAACAGCACATGGCAAAAGTGATCATCCAAGATGCTGGACAATCTGCCAAATTATGTCTGTTTGGATGTGTAATTAAAGAAAATCACGTGAGCATCATATTCCCTAGACTTCTTACAGAAAGCAGGAATGAGATCTTAAGATCCTCCATACAACGTCCAACAACGTCCCTGTGGCCACTGCACCGGTGTGTGCCACGATGGACCTTCAGTTACATCCAGGCCCCTCCTCAGCCTCACTCTGTCTTGGGATTTCACGACAGTCACTTCAGGACTGTGGTAATAGCGCTTCTCAAATGTTACATTGGAATACACTTCCCCATCAGAAAGAACATGTTTATTTACTTTTTTTCTTTTCATTTTTGTTTTTTTTTTTTTGGTTTGGTTTTTTTTTTTTTTTGGGTTTTGAATATTACTTTTATTTTTTTAATTTATTTTATTTTTATTTATTTATTTTTTATTATGATGTTGTGGGGTACAGTTAAGGGTTGGGTATACAATTACATTTCATTCAGGTACCCTGTTGATATAAGGTGTTTCCCCGTTCCCAGACAGATATTTGCTATGGTTAATCCCATCTCCCTCCCCCCCTTAGTTTCCCAGTACCATCAGTCATTTTTTTTATAGTATTGCATTGGCTGTTCCATTATATAAGTGAGAACATGTGATACTCGGATCTTTGTTTCTATGAGAGGTCACTCAGTATTATAGACTCTAGTTCCATCCAGGTTGCTGCGAAATTCATGATTTTGTTCTTTTTTATGGCTGCGTAGTATTCCATCGTGTATATGTACCACATTTTTTTAATGCAGTCCTCTTTTGATGGGCAGCATGGTTGTTTCCAGGTTCTTGCTATTGTGAACAACACTGCGATAAACATACATGTGCAGGTATCTTTTTTATAGAGTGATTTGAGTTCTTCAGGATATATTCCCAGTAGGGGGATTGTGGGGTCAAATGGGAGGTTGATATTTAGAGCTTTTAGGAATCACCACACTGCTTTCCACAGAGGTTGCACTAGTTTACACTTCCACCAATAGTGTAGAAGTGTTCCCTTTTTGCCACACCCTCTCCAGCAGCTGTTATTTTTTGAGTTGTTGATAATTGCCATTCTGACTGCAGAAGATTGAAACAGGACCCCTATCTAACCCCATGCACAAAGGTTAACTCCAAATGGATCAGAGACCTAAATGTAAAACCTCAAACCATAAGAACCTTAGAAAATGAAGGAAATACCCTCATGGAAATCGGAACTGGCATCCAATTCCTGAACAAAACCTGAAACCCACAGCTCATAAGAGAGAAGATAGACAAGTG
>NW_007195289.1:0-922 GCF_000164805.1 Carlito syrichta | reverse complement strand
ATTTAAAAAGGAAAAGTTGACTGAAACTGTAGATAATCCAGCCAAACGAAATCATGTCTACGTGTGTTTTGGACTACTTAACACAGCACATGTGACTATTCCCAAAGTAAAATCATAGACTACTTTATATTTTATTCCATTTCATCCAGCAAAATTTTTTGAATGCCAGATACTGCAAAAAATTTCATAATTGCATCTAAGGTATGGTCGTTGATCTCACAGAACTGACCGTCTAATGAGAAATAAAACAAATATGGAAATTAATTACGTTATAAAATTGAATAAGATGAGCAAAATTGGAAAAACAGAAGTGCTTACCCTAAACTGTAAGACAAACTAAGCAGTGGCTGTTTATTCACATATTTTCTCTAAATACTTAAGTGTTTATTTATATCATTTATTCTTACAATGCTGGGGTTGCCCTTTGTATTTTGTTTCCTGCTTTTTTAAAATTTGGCATATATCATAAAAGTTCTTTCATATCCTTAATTATGTTTAAAAATACTACTTGATGGCCAGAAGGTATTCTATCATATGGGAGACATTTAAACATTCTATTGTTGACTATTGAGTTTGCTTACTCACTGCTTCAAGCCTCAGCAGAAGTAAAGAAAAAAGATCAATAAACATTCATTTTTATTGTAAAGTATATTCAAACGTGTTTTTTCCTACATGCATCAGGCAAAGTTAGTATCAGATTATACGTTTCACATTTTAATCTACATATATTGTTAAACAGTTCTATTCAGAGTAAATGGGAAACAAATTGCCACAGGTAGATTTTATTTACTAATTTTGCTTGCCAGTCACTTACTTGCATGATTTTCATCATTTACCCAAAGGAAATAATTGGTTGTGTACCTGCTGTTCTTTGCTTTAACCTATTTATTTATAATAAACTTATTGGTAGTTCTTTTGGTCT
>NW_007195288.1:0-835 GCF_000164805.1 Carlito syrichta | reverse complement strand
CAATGAGAGACCAACTCCTAGACACATAATAATTCGCCTAAATAAAGAAGGCACAAAAGAAAAAATCCTAAAGGCAGCAAGAGAAAAAGGCCAGATCACCCACCATGGAAGACCAATCAGAATAGCAGCAGATTTATCTGCAGAAACCCTGCAGGCTAGGAGAGCTTGGAGCCCTATCTTCAAAGTCCTAAAGGATAAACAATTTCAACCAAGAATAACCTACCCAGCCAAGCTAAGCTTCATCAGTGAGGGAGAATTAAAATCTTTCCCAGATATCCAATCCCTAAGAACTTATGCAGCCACAAAACCATCTCTACATGAAACACTTAAGAAAGTACTAAACACAGAAGAAAAGGAAAAAAGAACAACGTTCTTCACAAGAGTACAGGGAAAAGAATAAAATATACACGAACCAACCCCAAAAGCAAAAGAAAGACAAAAAAAAAGAAAAAGAAAAAAGAAAAAACCAAGTGGAAGAACAATAACTCAATAAGAACTCCATGATAGGGATGAACTCTCACATTTCAATAATTAGTCTGAATGTGAATGGACTAAACGCACCACTGAAAAGACATAGAATGACAAAATGGATAAAATATCACCAGGCAACAATATACTGACTTCAAGAGATCCATCTAACTAGAAAGGACATACACAGACTCAAAGTAAGAGGATGGGAAACAAATTTTCAGGCGAATGGAACACAAAAGAAAGGAGGAGTCGCGATCCTAATTTCAAACAAAATACCATTTAAGCTATCAAAAATTAAAAAAGATACAGAGGGCCACTACATATGATAAAAGGTTCATTCCATCAACAGAAATATCTATCCTAA
>NW_007195287.1:0-812 GCF_000164805.1 Carlito syrichta | reverse complement strand
CCTTTCCTGGGCACTGCTCTCAAGAGCAGCGTTCTCTCGATCAGGCTTAGCTCCTAGACCTCAGGCCTTCTTCGGTGTAATGGTGTGAAAGAGCTCCATGGAGCTCATGCTGGCACAAGAGCAAAAGATACAACATATTCAAGTTCAAGTGTCTCTATTATTATTATATGCTATTCTGCCATAGAAGTTCAGTCGACGTTTGAACTCCCATGTCAGATAATTAATCAGGACACAGGCTCGAATCACTTGACAGTGGGGCCTTCGAACCATTGTGCTTGAGGAAATAGGGAGGAGCAGTAAGAAAGGAAAATGGGAAAGCTTGATAGGATTGGCCTTCTTTGAAATTATGGGAAGTAATGTGGAAGATATATTTGAAAGCATTAGAACACTTCACTGAGAATCAAAGACTTCTTTAGATCTTTTCAGTGAACCTATTTGGATTTTCCCCCTGATTTCCATCCAGTGGCGTCATTAGTCTTCACTTCACTCTGTCTCTTGCGATCCTAGGCTTATATGAGGTCATATCTTGGTAAGCATGAATTTGGTTTTGAGAAAAATTTGGATTCCTACATGCAACCATGGGAATGTACGTTATTCATATTTGGTCATTTTCTGATGACTCTCAAATATGTGTTTGAAACTCGTGGATGAACACTTGTATGGTTCTGAGAACGTAGCTCTGAAACTATGATGTCATAACTATTATAGTCCATCTCTTTTCTTTACATAGGGGATGATTTCTCTCAAATGTATTCCTAAGATTGCAGTTTCTATACTGTAGGCTGTTAGCACATGAACTGCTAACCCCACAG
>NW_007195286.1:0-434 GCF_000164805.1 Carlito syrichta | reverse complement strand
CCAATCCTCTTACCTCGGCCTGGGATTATAGGTGTGAGCCCCTGCACCCAGCCAACTCACGACCCTTTCTGCGTGTCTCCAGAGGCCTCACATTGCTCTCGTATGCTTTGCTTCCTCTTTAAATTTTTTTTTTTGAGTTGGGGGGGTCTCACTTTATTGTGCAGGCTGGAGTGCATTGACACGATCATGACTCATGGCAGCCTTGACCTCCTGGGCTCAGGTGGTCCTTCTGCTTCAGCTTCCCTAGTAGTTGGGACTACAGGTGTGTGCCACCATACCTAGCTGATTTTTGGATTTATTTTATTTATTTATTTATTTATTTATTTTTTGAGTTGGAGTCTCACTCAGTCGCCCAGACTGGAGTGCAGTGGCCACTCCCGGTCACCGCAGCCTCGACCTGCTGGGCTCCGGTGATCCTTCCGCCTCAGCCTTCC
>NW_007195285.1:0-857 GCF_000164805.1 Carlito syrichta | reverse complement strand
TAGTGAGGTGAGTCTCTTGAAGGCAATAGATTGTTGCCTGATGATATTTTATCCATTTTGCCATCCTCTGTTGTTCCTGTTTGTTTGTTGTCTTACTTTGGGTTTTGGAGTTGGTTCATGTGTGTTTTTAATCTTTTGCCTGTACTCTTGTGAAGAATGTTGTTGTCTTTTTTTCTTTTTCTTCTGTGTTCAGTACTTTCTTAAGTGTTTCTTGTAGAGGTAGTCTGGTGGCAGCGTAGGTTCTTAGGGATTGGATATCTGGAAAAGATTTCAATTCTCCCTCACTAATGAAGCTTAGTTTGGCTGGGTAGTTTATTCTTGATTAAAATTGTTTCTCTTTTAAAACTTTGAAGATAGGGCTCCAGGCTCTCCTAGCCTGAAGGGTTTCTGTGGATAAATCTGCTGCTATTCTAATTGGTTTTCCCTGGTAGGTAGTCTGGTCTTTTTCTCTTGCTGCCTTTAGGATTTTTTCTTTTATAGCTACTTTGTTTAGGTGAATTATTATGTGTCTGGGAGTTGGTTTTCTCATTTGTTGTCTTTCAGTGGTTCTCTGAATCTCTTGTGTCTGAATTTTTTCATCCTTGATGAGATGAGGGAAGTTTTCTTGAATGATTTCATGAAATGTTTGTTCCAGTGTGGCTTCTGTTTCTCTCTCTGCCTCAGGAAGCCCAATTACTCTTAGGTTTGGTCTCTTGAAGTGATCATTCATCTCTTGCAGGTTTTGTTCTGTCTTTTTGAGCTTCTTTTCTATGCTTTTGACAGTTTGGGTTAGTTCTATGTTTTGGTCTTCGAGCTCTGAGATTCTTTCTTCTGCTTGGCTGATTCTGCTTTCCATGCTTATTAGTCTCTTATTCATT
>NW_007195284.1:0-553 GCF_000164805.1 Carlito syrichta | reverse complement strand
ACTCCATTCCTTTCCATTCTGTTAAATGGCATTCCATTTCTTTCAAATTCATTCCATTCCTCTCCACTGCTCTCCATTCATTTTATTCCATTCCTCTCCATTCCATTCCATTTCTTTGCATTCTACTCCATTACGTTCCTTTCCATTCCATTTCATTACATTTTATTCCATTTCTCTCCATTCCATTCCATTCCTCTACAATCCATACTCTTCCATTCCATTCCATTCCATTTCATTCCTATCAATCCCATTACTTTCTGTTCCTTTCCTTTCCATTCCACAACTTGCTTTCCATTCCATTACATCCATTCCATTCCATTAAATTCCACTCCATTCCATTCCTCTCCATTCCATTCCATTGTAATCCATTTGATTCAATACCTTTCCTCTCCATTCCATTCATTTCCTTTCTATTCCATTCCATTCCTCTCAATTCCAATCAATTCCTTTCTATTCAATTCCATTCCATTCCTCGCCATTCCATTATATTCCTCTTCATTCCATTCAATTCGATTCCACTCCTCTTCATTCCATTACATTCCATTGCATTCCA
>NW_007195283.1:0-1096 GCF_000164805.1 Carlito syrichta | reverse complement strand
CATTTTTTTTTTTTTGGAACCTAGTTTCACCGCTTGAGAGGATTCTTCATTTAGCTCCCATGTATAAGTGAGAGCATGTGATGTTGGTTTTTCCGTTCCCGAGTTAGTTCACTTGGGATGATGGGCTCCAAGTTCATCCCAGTTGTTGCCAGTGACACTGCTTTATTCTTTTTGATAGCTGAATAGTATTCCACGACATCTATATAACACATCTGTACTATCCGTCGATCGGCTTCTGGACATTTAGGTGATTCTACATCTGTGCGATTGTGAAATGTGTAGCAATTAACATGTGAGCGCAGGTTTCAAAAATAACACTTTTGCAGAAAGAGCCAACATCATTAAAAGTCAGGAAATGTCTGACTTTTGACAATAGGGAGTTAATTCTAAGATAGTGGTTCTCCTTCCCTAAAAATCTTTTTATTATAAAGTCTTTGGTTATTTGGGCTCTTTTTTGCTTTAATGTAAATTTCAGAATTGTTTTTTCTAACTCTGTAAAAAGTGGAACTCGTGGGTTGATAGAAATTGCATTGAACCTTCAGATCGCTTTAGGCAGTACAAACATTTCAGTGATGTCGATTCCTTCGATTCCTGAAGTTGGGAGGTCTTCAATTTGTTTGTATCTCTTTCATTTTTTTCAACAATATTTTGTATTTCTCTTTGTAGACATGCATCATCTCCTTATATAAAATTATTTCAAGTTGTGTGTGTGTGTCTTTGTTGTAAAAGGGATTGTGTTCTTTTTTTTGATTCAGTTGGAGTATCACTCAGTCGCCCAGACTGGAGTGCAGAGGCACGCTCCCCGCCACCGCAACCTCGACCTGCTGGGCTCTGGCGAGCCTTCGGCCTCAGCCTTCCAAGTAGCTGGAAATACGAGCACGCACTACCACGCCCGGCTAAGTCTTTGATTTATTGTAGAGAGGAGATCTCCGCAAGTTGCCCAGGCAGGTCTCGAACCCGCGGGCTCGGGTAATCCACTCACCTACACCTCCCAAAGCGTGGGATTACAGGCTGAACCACCGAGCCCAGCTGGGATTGTGTTCTCGATTTGGATCCGAGCTCGAACGCTGTGGCATATAGACATGCTATTAATTTT
>NW_007195282.1:0-401 GCF_000164805.1 Carlito syrichta | reverse complement strand
TCCTGCCTCACCCCACAGTAATAGTACCCTCAACCTGTCTTCCACTGGAGAGGCCATCACCAAACTCACGTTCCACTTTGGGAAATGGCATCCAACTCCTCTTATCTCTGTATTGGTCCGTCCAACGTTCCCACTCTCTATTCAAATAGCCCTCTCTGTTCGACCACCATAAACTCAACAAACGGACACTTCCTCCCGCCCAGCCTCTTCTTATGGTGCAATGGCACCTTCCTCTCCCAGGTCTCCAATCTCACCTTCCCCTGTATAGTCATTACACTAATCCCACAGCTCTGTCTCTACTCCATTGCTGACCTCCAAGCCCTCTTAACTCCCGAACACCAACGCAAGAGGGCTGTCTTCCTTCCAGTCATGGTAGGATTGTCCCTGGCTTCCGCAGTCAC
>NW_007195281.1:0-836 GCF_000164805.1 Carlito syrichta | reverse complement strand
CCCCACTTGAATGTGTTTGTGTTAGGATGTGATATGGGGAGCTGCAGCAGCCACCTTGAAACCAGAAGGCAACACCCAACAAGCTAAGGATCACAGAGAAGGAGCATAGAATAGGTCTGAGCAGTGGTGACACTCTGGAGCCCCTGCACCAAACTCTGATCTGCACAAATTTAGGCTTTGTGTATGGGACAATGGAGTCACTTTTCTGCTTAGGTCATGATTAGTCATTTGATTGCTTGAAACTGAATGAGTCCAAATGGATACAATCACACTTTTCACTGAAGCAGCTGGAGGCTCGCTTGACAAGTAAGTTGCTGACAAACTGCTAGAGCCCGGTACACAGAGATCATTTGCAGAGTCTAAGTGCAGGGACAAGTCCTTTCACACTGCCTTAGTGCCAGTCTCTGTGCTTGGTCCTGGGTCATGGGGATGCAGCTGGCCTCAGGGTTAGTTGGCAACACCACAGGAAAGCTTTCACTTCTGTAGTTGGAAAAGTGGTTGGTCAAAGTTTCAAGACTATGGTCTTCATGCCACATGTGGGCAGAGCCGCCCCAAGAAGCGTCCAATGCAGAGAAGGAAGAGGGGAACATAGGAGGAGAGAAGTGTCTGTTAGGAGCCCAGGACCCACTTGTGCTTGCAACATGTACAGGGAGGCAGGTTGTCTCATCTTGGGTCTTCCTGGCCATATTGATGAAGACCTATCACCGCACGTGGTGTTTCCATGTAGTATCATGTCAATTCATGGGCTGTGTCTCCTGCGTTACTCTAGACCAGGCCATGGCACCCGCTGTGGCAAGAGGGTACAGAGAACTCATCTGTTCCTCAGTATTCTTGGA
>NW_007195280.1:0-766 GCF_000164805.1 Carlito syrichta | reverse complement strand
GGCTGTGTCTCCTGCGTTACTCTAGACCAGGCCATGGCACCCGCTGTGGCAAGAGGGTACAGAGAACTCATCTGTTCCTCAGTATTCTTGGATGAAATTAGTGCTAGAAACCCAGGGTGTAATTAACTGTGGAAAACATAAGAAGTCTGCAGTTGGCAACAGCAATTAAAAGTCACTTTTAAAGGGCTCCCTTCCCTCTCATGCCCTTAATGAAGGTAGCTTTAATTAAGCTACATTAGAATCTGACAGTTTCACTCACTTTAATGTGATCCATCGTGAGTCAGATGACATCGGATCATGGCTGAACTAAGATGACACATCAAATGGTGTATCTTTGTGCACACCAGGCTGAACACTGGAGTCTAGGATGATATGCAAAGATAAAAACCTGCAGACTTTTAGCTTGGAAAGGAAAGAGGAGAGACAGTTCAATGCTGTAAGATTATGGCAGGCAAGTAAAGAGTTAAATAAGGATGGGCGCTGTGTTCATGCCTATAATCCCAGCACTCTGGGAGGCAGAGGTGAGAAGATTGCCTGAGCCCACAGGTTCAAGGCCAGTTTAGTCAACTTGGTGAGACCTCATTTCTCTTAAATAAATAAATAAAAATAAAATAAAATATCTAAGAAAAATTAAAAATTATTAAATAAAATGACCAGAATCTTTGAAAAACTTAGAGGAGATGCTGATTTAAGAGGTAGGCAGTAAAATCATGTACCATCTTCACTAAGAGGCAGAAAGGAAGGGAATTTCAGCCCCTGGAGCTCA
>NW_007195279.1:209050-221638 GCF_000164805.1 Carlito syrichta | reverse complement strand
TCACCTCAGCCTCCCAAAGGCGCGGGATTACAGGCTGAGCCACCGAGCCCGGCTCAAATCTGTATTTTCAACACATATTTTCTTTGTAACATCTGCACATTAAAAACATTCACCTACTAATTGTGAACCATTCAGCCATAACCACGTTTTAAAACCTGATTTTGGCAATTCTTCACTTATTTATACAGGACCCTCAAAAAAATACAAAACAACAAACAAAAAATGAGTGTTATTTTGAATGCCTGGCCTTCTCTGAACATGCAAGAGGCTGTACTTGGACACCAATGTGGTGAAGGTACTGAGGGATGAGAATCAGAGGAGCCTGTAAAACTCTGAAATTCCAGGTTGCTTTCTATATGCTTGTGAAGTATTTAAAGTGTTTTTGCTTTATTTTATGAAATGGTTAAAGTGTTTACAGTGTATTGCATAAAACCTAAGTTTGTATTTAAAATGTAAAACTCTTTTTTGTCTCCATGTAGTTAACTTGTTATTAAACTTCTGTGTGGCTGATACAAGAATTTTAAAATTTTGCTCATAAACAACCCTCACAGCCCTGCACCCCACCCTGTGCTCTAACGATTTTCCCTTATCGGAAATGTACCCCTTATCGGAATATACAATGTACCCCCTTATCTGAGCATACTATGTGCCCCCTGATCGGAGTATACTGTGTGCCCCCTTATCTAAGTGTAGCATGTGTCAAACCCTAGAACATATGTTTCACGTGTTTATCTCTGTAATGATTCAGTTTCCCAACTACTTTTGCCTGTTAAGACTCCCCACAAATTTCATTCGTCATCGAGAGTCTGGGAGGCACGAGGCCCCTCTCAACCCCCAGCTTTAATAAAGGGCTTACTTATTAATCTGATCTTTAATTGGGCTGGTTATCTGATTTCTAGAGATTATCGTATAACACTTGTATGCATCTTCCTGGAAGAGCTTTTATTGATTTAATTAGGATATTAGGAGTGGTAGAGAGAAAGAATAACAGGAAAAGAAGTGAAAAGGGCGCAAATGCAGCATTGGTTGAAGATAGCAAAGGAAGGTGGGTTATAGTTGCTGAAAGGGTTTAGTCTTTTTGCCTCAGCATAACCATTAGAAAACCTTCAGGCATTCAACTGCAAAACAAGCAGCAGCCTATCCCATCCCCCCTGGGCAAATCTCCATCAGATGCAAGATCAGGACAATCCAACCTTTCAATTCATGGTTTAGCATAATAATCTCTAGTAAACTTTTAGGTTCCCTGTCAAGCCTGAAGATCAAAACCTTTGGCTGGTCAAAGTCATAAAAGTAATAATAGAACTACCTTTGGTCAAGGAGTTTGTGAGTTGCAAATGTCTGAGTTTGTGAATTGCAAATATCTAACAAGTCTCTTGCAGGAATCCTCCCCACCCCCAGGGTTAGCCTAATCAGCCCTTTGTGACCTATGTGACATGAATAAGCCCCACCATGGCAGCAATCATGTGACTGACCCACCCATCTGCCTGCTGTCTATCACCTGACATTAGTACCTGTGCTTGACTGCCCCTTTGTGATGATGTGAAAGCAGACCACCACCCAATCACCGTAATGATCTTCCCTCATCAAGGGGAATGGTTAAAAGGACTCAACCACAAGCTACTGGAGGCCATTGCCTTGCTAGACTCTGGTGTAGCCATGTGCTCTTTGAGCTATGGCTGTCGCCGTGCTTCCTGGCTTTGGCCCCCTCCCCAACCTTGGCAGGTGAATCTTCTTTATCCCTTCTCTCTTTCTAATTTACTTTTATTTTTTGAGTTGGATTCTCACTCTGTCACCCAGACTGTAGTGCAGTGACCGCTTCCGGCCACCGCAGCCTTGACCTGCTGGACTCCGGAGATCCTTCTGCTTCAGCCTTCCAAGTAGCTGGAGCTACAGGCGTGCGCTACCATGCCTGGCTAATTTTTTGATTTATTGTAGAGATGAGGTCTCACCAAGTTGCCCAGGGGGGTCTCGAACCCATGGGCTCCACTCACCTCAGCCTCCCAAGGCGTGGGATTACAGGCTGAGCCACTGAGCCTGGCTTCTAATTTACTTGTAAATAAACTTTTCTTTCTTAACCTTTTTGTGTAAATCTTTGCAATTACTCAGATCTCTGGGTTACTGGTGCTGTGCCTCCCCTCACCCCTCTATCCATCCACCCTCACCCTGTCTGGACCCTAACAGTTTCCATCAGGGAAGTGTCACCTCAGGTGACCATCCCACCCGAGATCGCTAGAAGGCCCAGCCCCACCAAGATTCACAGTGCTGGTCGCCGTCCTTCAAGAGCGGCCGGTAGGGAGCACTATAAATAGGGACCAGTGGGAGCTGAAACTTGGAGGGAGCCCAAGAGGAGCAACCTGAGCTGGTGGAGACTGTGCCACCCCTGGGGGTGGGAGGGGGGGTTTGAGGTCAGTTGCTCCCTCTACCCAGGTGGAAGAGATCCCACCTCTTACAGACCTCAAGGGCGCCTTCTGTTTACTTTATGGAGTCTGGGAGTGAGTGATGCAAATGGTCCAGGGAGCTTTGCAAAACCCTCAGGACATCTTAGAGTCCAGCCTCCCTGGATTTGAGTCTCATCTCCACCCTTCACTGTGCAACCTTGGACAAGGAGATTCACCACTCTAAACCTCCGCTCCCTCCACTCCTAAAATGGATAAATATTGAGCACGCCTTTGGGACGAGGATAAAATGAAACCTGGCATTTGCAGGGAGCACGCAGAACACTGTATCTGGCACATGTAAAGTTTCAACTTCTAGCTGTTGATTATCATCATTACTATTGCTATATTTTTATAACTATTACTATATAATTACTTTTACTATATTATTGCGTTAATGCATTGGGACGTTGTTTTCCCATTCTAAATGCTTCACTCAAAAGAAATGTTTTTCTGCTTAGAAGAGCCATTTTCAAAAGTTGGTCTTAGGGCTTCTTTACATTCTAAAACAAGTTGCTCAGGAATTCAAAGTGCTTCTATTCCTGTGGAATTTTACTTCCTAGGGCTATTGAGTTTAACTCCATTCAAGTCCATCTGTCCAAAATGCTTTTTGAGCAAAACAGGCAGATTCAAGATTCCTAGTTGTTTTTCTCTATTTCCTACAAGACAGAGAAAAGAAAAGCCAACTCCTCAGAGGATGTGTCCCAAAGGCCGTGCAATCCCAACCTTCCTGGGCTGGAAGTCAGGAAGCCTGGGCTCAGATTCTGACTCTGTCCTTAACTTGCTGTGTGACCTCAAGCACGAGGCTTGCCTCTCTATGTCTCAGTCATACAATGAAGAGGTCAGTGAATCATCAGCTCTGTGGCACTTCCTGCTTTGATGAGGCAGGTGTCTGGTTCTTCCTCTTCTACTAGAAGAGTCTAGTATTGACACTTATGCATGGATCTTAGGAAAGAGGCCCCCACAAACTTACCATTATCCACCCCAAATCACGCCCAAAGATGAGATATGAATTCACAAGTCCAGGTCTGACTCCAGGCTCAGCCATTACTAAATGCATGACCTTGACCAGGTCAGTCCTCATTCCTGACCCAGAAATCAGAATAATTTGACATTCAGTAGGGGACCTGGTGACCTTCAGCTTATAATGTCAGTTGGAGTTTCAGAAACTGAAGCCCAGAGAGATTTAATCACTCAGAGACACAAGCGAGGGAAGAAAACAGCAAGGACTCAAGTCCAAATCCACAGGACCTGAAAGACCACACTCCAGGACTAATAGTGTGCTGACCCTCCGTGTTCCCCACCATGACTAAATGTCCTCAGGGGACTGACAAGACCAGCTGCAGAGGGTGGTGTGGTCAGAGGGGGGCAGACAGGGAGTGAGCAGAGTGAGGATGTGCCTCTCTTGTGACATATGCATAGTCTGTAGAAAGTTATGTCTCCTTCTCTGACCCCTCAGATAACTTTTGGTGTGAAATTTTATTGCCTGTCTTTGAAATGGTACAGGCAGTCAGAGTGCATTACAGCAGAAGCTCTTGGATCGCATTGTCAGACTGTACCTTTTCTAGCTGTGAAGAGCTTGCTTGGTTTAGAGACTATTCGTTCAAACTCTGAAGAGTCCATTTATTTGGTGTTGTTCAGAAAATTGCAATGCATTTCCTGAGTTTTCCCTTTCAGGGTTTTAAAACACTTACCTTGGCAGAAGACATTCATTTCTCCAAAGCAGCTGCTACCTGACCATCCAGGACAGCTCTGCTTTTTGCGTTCACTCTTCATATTCAGTTTGAAGTCACCCCTCAGTGTCATTGTCATGAAGGAGGGCAAGTGAGGGTGTCAGGTTTCTCAGGCTGCAGACAGGGCTCAGACCTGTCATTCCCCATGAGGACTTGGCTGAGGCTTGTGGACATGGTTCGTTGAGGCCTGTTACTACTTCTTTCAATATTGGGCTTGTTAATGAAGACAGTTTTAGACTTTCCTGAAGACTGGCATTTTATCCAATCCAGCTGTTAACAGTATCTGATGTCCTCTACTCTTTTGAGCTGATTTTTTTTTTAAAGTAGGAGTTTCTGTCACCCAGGCTGCAGTACAGTGGCACACTCAAGGCCACCGCAGCCTCAACCTGCTGGGTTCAGGTGATCCTTCCACCTCAGCCTTTCAAGTAGCTGGAACTACAGGCACGCACCACCATGCTTGGCTAATTTTTGGGTTTATTGTAGAGATGAGGTCTCGCTAAGTTACCCAGGCTTGTCTCGAACCTGTGAACTCAG
Organism: Carlito syrichta; assembly: GCF_000164805.1. Classification (NCBI taxonomy): domain Eukaryota; kingdom Metazoa; phylum Chordata; class Mammalia; order Primates; family Tarsiidae; genus Carlito; species Carlito syrichta. The sequence goes on along the minus strand of NW_007195279.1, from coordinate 216,936 downwards.
GCAATCCTCTCATCTCAGCCTCCCAAAGTGCTGAGATTATAGGTGTGAGCCACCATGCCCGGCCTGAGCTTATTTTTAAGGACTTTCTGTCTTCATCCTCATGGACCTATAGGATAGGGCTATTGCTGGTTTCCAGTGATCATACTCATTTTTGAATGCCAGCCTTAAACACACTTTGAGCCATAAGCGTACCTTGAATAAAAGTCAAAAGTTGATGGGGCTTGCTTTCTAGTTATTATTTTCTCTTCGTAGACCTACCTACCATTTTTAAGTTAAAAACAAAACATAACACAAACAAACAAAGAAAACACTGTAAAATTCTTATCATTGACTGCCAAATTTAGTGTTTCTAATTTGTTCAAAGAGCTGGGGGTGACTCCAGGCTTCTTTAAACTTTTGAAATCAAACCATAATTTTCATGGATTTTGTTATTCTTCAACATGGGCAGAAAAAGCCATTGATGACTTCATTTTCCCTCCTCACATCCTGCTGGCTTATTATGAAAGCAAACACAGAAGTACTTTCCACAATCTCCCAGAGAGACCCAGTGTGACCTGGGCCTTGCTGTCATCAGATTGTACCACCAAAGCCATTTAGCCCCTTCTTCAGGAGAGGTTTGAAGTGAAGCTGTGTGGCAGTTAGTAGGCCCTCTGTGGGGCCAGAGGCTCCTCCAGATCTGCTTCTGGCTGCCAGTGCCCCGCTTGAGCAGAACCCCCCCCCCCAGTGGACTCTGGTAATTGTTCTATTTTAAACACAAACAAGTGCCAGGCAACCATCAGTGAAGCTGACGGAGGAGAGCCCATCCCATCCATGATCAAGGAGCCTGCAGAAACGAAAATATTTTCTCAGCATTCTGAGAAAAGTGGATGAAGGTTTTGGCAGCCAGAAGTAACCAACCCTAAGGAACTGCCACCCCAGGCTAAGTGGCCCAACAGGAAAAATGGGGACCAAAGTCAAGTCATGGTGGGTATTGATTCCCTGCATGTGTTACCAAGCAAAAAGGGTTTGCTAGAAGTCAAAAATGTAACACCAGGTCTTTCTGAGGGGAGAAAACAATGCTTTTAATTGTAGGTCAGCCAGCAAGGAGGCAGGAGTATAGTTCAAATCCATCTCCCTTTGCTGGTTTTTAAGGCAGCAACTTTATTAAAGACATGATTTAGGGAGTGCATTCTGGAATTATAAGGCAAGGTCTGGAATGTGCCAGGCATGTGCAGTTCTCTCTTCATGCCTTTTCATGGGTCTCATGTACCCATTTGGGGGAAGTTAGTAGGAAACATGAGGTGGAAACTGAGGTTGTGGCATTAGCAAACTCGTTCTACAAAATCCAGTCAGTCATATTATGGTTCCAGGCAACTTCAGCCAGTTCTTTTATCTCATAGGTAGAGAATTTCAGCAAGTTGTGTCGATCTGCCATCCTGTAAATGCATGGATTTCTGTGAGTTACTGGCTTCTTTAACTCTTTAGGACATGGTTTCACATGGAGTATGTTAGGGCTTTTTGAACGGATGTTCTGTAGCCAAAATCACACACCCTTACATCCCTGCCTGGTGTTCCTTAGTCTCTTCATCTAAGATCAGAAGTCTACAAAGTGTATAGACATTTTGTAGGAAAATTATCCTCTGTCTCACAGGAATAAGCCTTTGTATTTGTGTGTTGTTGAGTTCCCTATGAGCCCCAGAGGACCCTGTGACACAGGAAGCAGTGGCATCATTGGATCTGGTTTACAGATGAGGCCCAAAGGATTTCACGACTCACCTGAGGCCACCTTGAGCATCAATGATGGAGGAGAGTGAGAATGTGGCTCTTGACCCCCACATTCAATACTTATCACCACAGTGCCTTGGGTTGCGCAGAAGGTATTGGATGCGCTGAAAAGATGCAGCTCTCCAGGCTGGCTGCATGGGCAGTCCTGATCCCCCTGATCCAAGGGCATGACATAGCCCACATGCTTGTGTGACGGAGATGAATCAGGTAGGTGTGTGTGACCACAACACGGAGGGCTATGATTCTTGCATCTCTTCAAGGGATCCATCCTTACAATCAGCAGAGCAGCTCTTTTTTGTTTCTTTTTGGCAAAAATGTTTCTTCATTAAAATCTGTGGCACAGAAAAAAGGCGTCTTCCAGGTATCACTGTCCATGGCCTCTCAGTGCCCAGAGGACTCCAAATATTTGTGTGCATCTACTTGATTGACTTTGAGAATGGAATGATTACTCACAAGTATACATAGAACTTGACAGGTTTGTCACCCTCCTGGGAGGGTAGAAGGCTTACCCCAAACCCTTCTCCAACCAGTTCCCTCTGGTTTCTTAAGTTATACAAAGCTAGCCGGGCTCGGTGGGTCAGCTTGTAATCCCATGCTTTGGGAGGCTGAGGTGAGTGGATTGCCTGAGCCCGTGGGTTCGAGACCCGCCTGGGCAACTTGGCGAGACCTCATTTCTACAATAAATCAAAAAATCAGTCGGGTATGATAGCGCATGACCGCTCCTGGCCACTGCACTCCAGTCTGGGCGACAGAGTGAGACTCCAACTCAAAAAAAAAAAAAAAGTTATAAAAAGCTGATTCTGAGGTCAGCTGTAGAGGTGGCAGCAGATTTCCCAGTGAATTTCTGTTTTTTTAAGAATATCTCTGAGCAGGTTTGTAATCTGTTTGAAAATAGGAGGGAGACTAGAGTTTAGGCAAAAGAAAAGAAAAAGGAATAATTACCACTATTTCCAAACTGGCTCATTGGTCAGGACTTACATAATTTTTAATTACTTCTTTTCTGTGAATTTTATTTTTGCACATAAACCTCATGTGCTTTTTTTCTTCTTGCCTCCAAGTGAAGTGAAAGGGAGTGTAAGGAAATTCAAAGCTGAGAAAAGTAAAGGTATTCATTCATTCATCATTGAATCTGTCGAGTACTTGCAAGGTTATTGGCATTGTCCTCTAAAAAGTCTGTCTTAGAACAGGAATGACATCTCTGGGCCCTTCAAGTTTACAGAGGAGGGAGGGAAATCAGAATGTATGGATAGAAGCAATAAGCAAACATGGTGATCTGTGACAGTTATGAGCATGATATGAGTACAGAACCAGGGAAGAGAAAAGGAAGAACCAGGAGTTAGGCCACTTTGAGTTAAGAGGTCAGGGTAGGCCTTTCTGAGGAGAGAACATCTGAAGTGAAACCTGAAAGATGACAACTTACCAGCCACAGTGACAATCAGGGCAAGAATGACTCAGGCAAAGGAAGGGGCCAGTGCAAAGGCCCGGAGGCAGCCATAGTCTTGACTCATTGCTAGAACAGCATGGCTTGAGAACAGTGAGAGATGGCTGGCTATCTAGGCAGAGGCCAGCCATGAAGAACCTGGTAAAGCCTGGAGTACAGAGCGTCTAGCACATCCTAGATATGAAGTCCTGGGCTGTATGAATGCTAACGAGAAAAGGGGCAGAGTCCCGTTCTTCATGGAGTTTACGATCTTGTCAAAGGAAAATAGAGTATGGAACGAAAGTTTAGGAATTCCAGAAAAGTCCATCTTTCTTCCCGGCACAACTCCCGAGTTAGAGCTGCCCACATCCGAAAGGAACCTCTCAGTCATTCTGCTTCTACTCTTTTGTGACTTCATGCCCTAGGCTCCAATGATTGGGCCTCGGGGGGTCCCCGATCTCAGCCAGGCCAATCATATTCCCTCGCCTTGACTTTGCGAATGAGAGCCGGGGCAGCCCCACGGGTAGGAAAAGGTTAGAGGGGAGGGGAGGGGAGAGGAAGAGGGTGTTTGGACGGTCAGGCAGGTTCAAGGACTGGGTTTGTATGTGTGCAGACACAGAAGGTGGAGAAACCAGTACCCACTGGGAACTGAGGTCGGCAGGTGGGTCACTGGCTCCCTTATCTGGATCCCTTATCATGATGGTGAAACAGAAAGCCCACAAGAGCACTTTTTATTATATAGGGGAATTCTCATCCCACTGAATTATTAGCGCTTGGTTTATATCTCTAGTTAAAATGAGAGCTACGCATTTCCCATATGTTCTTGTTAAGTTGAAAATTAGACCCTAAAATTTCCCCTTCTGTTATCAGCCCCAGTTACAGCAGATAGGGTACTCTAAGCAAGAGATTACCTTCCCAGAGGTTAGTAACGAAGTGGTGAGGAGTAGTTACAGAAATCGTGTGCTCTTATGTTAGGGAAACTTAGAAAAGCTTAATTTAAAATGATGCTCGAGAATTAAAATTTCGACATCACCCTGAGACTAGTCTTACAATTCCTGCATGGGAAAGTGCAATCTCCAAAGAGGAAAGATAAATCAGAACTGAAGGAGCATGAGATTCCAGTTGTCGTTATTGATTTTTTCACTTTATAGACATATAGAAGAATGTAGTCTACATATCTTCTTCAAACTAGTGAAGTTGAAAAAAAAAAGTCAAAATATGACATTCTGAATATCATCCCATTCCATACAAGACATTAGATATCATAATAGTTTGGTATAAACCACAAGCAGAATACTATATGCCCAGCGTACCTCTTTGTAACGTATGTTACCTCTTTGAGAATAATACTTGATGTAAGAAAGATTCTCAGGATGTTAAAGAAAACAAAAAAACCTTGAGAAACTGACAACTTCAAATATGGGCAGCAAAGATTTCTATATCCAAAGGCAAAATTTGACTCTTACTGTTTCAAAAGACCTTGTAAAAGTATTTTAGAAAGTAATGGTTTAAGAAAAGGTTATTTCTAGATCAATAACAATTCTTGAGAACTTGAGGCAGATTCATTTGCCCCTTGTCAGGGAACGCTCATATTACCAGAGACAGAAACTCCTGCCCCATCACCAATGTAGTCACCCACTAACAAAAATGAATCTCCATTCCCCACGGGCTCTGCTTCACAGAACACGGGGAGCAGACCACTGGTGGAATGGGAGATGATGATTCTTGCTACAGGAGATTAATCTAGATGCTAACACAGTCATAACTTTTTAAAAAATGAGAACAGTTTCACATTCTGTTTCATTTCCTCTCATGGAATTGATACCCTTTAACTTTATCTAACACTTGCAGATCTTTCAGAACAAAAAAAAAAAAAAAAAAAAAAACAGGCCTCAGGCGCAGAGCTTTGATGGGAACTGAAGCAAGCTAGAATTTTAAAACATTGTCTTGTTTTTTTAGTATGTTTTGGGATGACTTTTATTTGCAACAAGTGATAGTGACTTTCTACTTAAAGTAATGAAATAATGCTTCTTTTGAAATTATTTAAGGAACTTATGTTGCTTTAAATATGTGTGTGTATATGCATATGAAATAGCATGTACTTTCAGACAATAGCCCAACCTATGAAAGGGTACGTGGGGTACTCAGGTGGGGTGAGCCCTGCTTTCATGGTGCACACAGGTGGCTGGAAGGTAGGAAGCTCTGGCTTGCAAAGTGGACATGAAGGGAAGCTCCCATGAGGCTCTGAGCTTGCGGTTGCTGAGGCCACAGCTTTGTATATACCATGTCCTCGCTGACCAGCTAAGCTAATGATAGTAGCCATTCCACGTTTTGCATCCCTCATTCTCCTTTGTTCCAACAAGCATGTGAAGTGTTTTTCTAAATCACTAATCTGAATATGTCCCCCATCTACTTGAAAACCCATCATAGTGTCCATGACTTACAAAACAAAGGGTCATCCCTCGTCTTGACCCTTTACTGTTGGGTGATGCCTGCCAAGTAGCCTTGTTTCTGCTTCCTAGGGACACTTGGCCCAGTTCACCCAGGTGACCAGGCATCTGAAAAATCATAAAGTTTTTCTCACGTCCTCTCAAGTTAAATGATGCATAAACAAATGCATAAATCTAAAATTAGTGCACAGTTAATACATAAAGGGTGCTCTGCTAAATCATTTGTTTTATAACAGTTCATGAAATCCCCATTAAAAACATTTTGATTTAAGTACCTAACCTTGTTCCCACTTCTATAGTAGAGGAAACTCAGGCACTGGGCATGTCTGATACTCTAGGTTCTGTTGGGGTAGCCCTCAATAACACACTTCCATTGGTTACAACAACCAAGGTTAATTATTTGCATTATCTATGAGTTTGGGTAAAGAGTAGGACTTTTCTTGGCATGATTTTCACTCAGGAACCCAGGCTGAATGAGACTCCACAGACTTATCACCAGGACGAGCTACATAATTTGTGATACAAAATGAAAATATAGAGCCTAGCCAAGATGAAGAAACTCAGTCTCTTCTTCTTGTGTGTCCTTATCCCAACCCCCAGCAGAAAGAAGACCTCCATGGGATCGCAACCTGAATGTGAGGCTGGACTTGGCCCCTGTACCAGGGGTAGATGAGAGGCCGCCTACTGAGGTTACTGCTCCATTTGTCATAGTGCTGCCAGCCTGGGATGGGGAGGATAACTCCTCGTCCTTCCTCTGCATCTGCCTGTGGGGCAGAATGCAATGACAGAATACAGGATTCTCTCCACTGAGGTAACCTGGCCGTGCCCTGGGGAAGAGTCTGCTGGGTTGCAAGGGAAGGGGAAAGTTGCAAAGGGAGGAGGAGCAGAGAGATGAGCAATTGCTCTGGGGAGCTAGGGAGGACTCCGGAGTTAAGAAGCTGAGGTTCCCAGACTCTGAAGCATGCTCCATTGTCCCATCAGACTTCACTTACAAGACACAGACTCAGTGACAACATTATTCAAATTTCCAGACGGTGACCACAGAGCATTGTCTTGCATGCAGAGACCACAGCCACGAAGCCAGCCCCACTCTTTTTTTTTTTTTTTTTTGGAGTTGGAGTCTCACTCTGTCACCCAGACTGGAGTGCAGTGGCTGCTCCTGGCCACCACAGCCTCGACCTGCTGGGCTCCGGTGATCCTTCTGCCTCAGCCTTCCAAGTAGCTGGAACTACAGGCATGTGCTACCACTCCCAGTTCATCTACCACTCCCAGTTCATTTTTGATTTATTGTAGAGACGAGGTCTCGCCAAGTTGCCCAGGCTGGTCTCGAACCCGCGGGCTCAGGCAATCCACTCACCTCAGTCTCCCAAAGGCACAGGATTACAGGCTGAGCCACCGAGCCCGGCGCCAGCCCCACTCTTAATTAACCTGACCAAAGGAGAGGGGTCATTGATGTTTTCACACTTGATGGAATCTTCTTTTTTTTTTTTTGAGTTGGAGTCTTACTCGGTCACCCAGACTGGAGTGCAGTGGCCGCTTCCGGCCATCGCAGCCTTGCTTGCTGGGCTCCGGCAATCCTTCCGCCTCAGCCTTGTGAGTAGGCAGGATTACAGGCATGCGCTACCACGCCTGGCTGATTTTTTGATTTATTGTAGAGATGACGTCTCGCTGCCCAGGCGGGTCTCGAACCCGCAGGCTCAGGCCATCCACTCACCTCAGCCTCCAAAAGGCGCGGGATTTCAGGCTGAGCCACTGAGCCCGGCTGGAATCTTCTTCTTTATCCATTCATTCATCAATAGACACTTAACTTATTCCCACATCTTGGTTATTGTGGAAAATGTTGAAATGAACCTGGGAACCGAAAAGGCCACTGTGCTTTGTGAACTAAGCCAATCACAGAAGGAGAAATACTACAGAATTCCGCTCGTACAAAGTATTTAAAATAGTCACACTCGAAGAAGCAGAGTGTAAAATTGTGGTTGTCAAGGACTGAGGGAGAAGGAAATGGGAGTTGTTCAATGGGCATAAAGTTTCAACGGGCATAAAATTTCAGTTATTCAAGATAAAATAAGTTCCAGAGATATGCTCAACAACATCATACCTATCATCAACAGTATGGGTGAATAGATAAAAACTCTTCCTTGAAGTTTGACAAAAGGTTTCCCAGAATTAAAAGTGAGTTCTTGCCGGGCTTGGTGGCTCAGCCTGTCATCCCGCGCCTTTGGGAGGCTGAGGTGAGTGGATTGCCTGAG
>NW_007195279.1:203561-208958 GCF_000164805.1 Carlito syrichta | reverse complement strand
CGAGGCTGCGGTGGCCGGGAGCGGCCACTGTACTCCAGTCTGGGTGACAGAGTGAGACTCCAACTCAAAAAAAAAGTGAGTTCTTGTACTAGATAGTGGCTGTATCAGTCAGAGTGCTACAGGGAACGTGCAATCCATAGTAAGTAGGGCACTGGAGGAGGTTTCATCTAAATAAATAGCTAGAAAGTTGTTAGATAAGCCGAAAACTGGAGAAGGTAAGGTAACATGGAGATTAACAGTATAAAATGCCTCCACTGTCTGTGGCTAATGAAAGAGAGGGAGGAGATGGTGATGTTAGAGCCCAAGATTTGGGGCTGACAAACATGAGAAAGAGCCAGAACCATACTTTTATTTTACTTTATTTTATTTTTTACAAGTTCTAGCTCTGTCACCCAGGCTTGAGTGTATTGGTGCAATCATAGCTCACTACAGCCCTGAATTCCTGGGCTCCAGTGATTCTCCCATCTCAACCCCCCAAATATCTGGGATTACAGGCATGTACCACCACCACTAAGTTTTTGTCTTTAATTTTATTTCATTTTTTGTGAAGATGAGGTCTCTATATTGCCCAGGCTGATCTTGAACTCCTAGCCCCAAAGTGATCCTCCAGGCTCAGCCTCCCAAACTGCTAGGATTATAGGCATGAGCCACGGTGTCCAAACTCAGAAAACTTTGGAACCTCGAACCAAGGTGAGAATTGTCAGAATAGGCTGAGTCATCAAGACAGGGTCTTCCTGAGGGCTGAGGACACAAATAGACAATTCTCAAAAGAAGACCTATGGGCAGGCAACACACCCATGAAAAAATGCTCAGCCTCCCTAATCATCAGTGAGACATAGAACCACAGGAAGATCAGCCACTGCCAGGGAACACTGTCCAAAGCAGAGAGAGACAGAGTAAAACCCTGGCTTCTCTCCTCCTGTGCGCCTATCTTCCACCATGGCCTTCAATGACTCACCTTACCAGAAAGAATCCTGTAAGCAGCGGGGGCTGGCAATGCAGCTGCAGGGTCAGTCCTGGACACAGAGCAGAGGGAGGGCATGCAAACAGGACAACTGCAGCACAGAGGGAAAGCTGGAGCTGGGACATAACTTTGTCGCTTCTGTTGTCAGACAAGTGTGAAGAAAGCCAACAGATTTGGAGACCCATCAACTTGCCTCTTGCCCCCTAGGCCAGAATCACATGCAACCTTTATTCCATGAAGACCAATTTGTAGTCCCTCCCTCCATCCCTCCTATTCTTCTGCCACATTCAGTGGTTCTTAGGCTGGTCAGAAGTGGTTGGATTCAGTACAGAACAGGTTGGAGCAGAGAGCTAACTCTGAGTGCATCATGGCTGAACCGCAGCTTGGCCTTCAAAGCGACTCCTCTCTGGTGAGATTCAAGGTACATATAAAAACCTCACAGGAGCTGGACTCGGTGGCTCAGCCTGTAATCCCGCACCTTTGGGAGGCTGAGGTGAGTGGATTGCCTGAGCCCGCGGGTTCGAGTCCCGCGACAGAGTGAGACTCCAACTCAAAAAAAAAAAAAGAAAGAAAACCTCACAGGAGCACTTTAAAATCCCTCAACTGCAGTTTCTGTGTTCTCAGGAGCTGACGTCATTCCTCGGGCTCCTGGAAGGATCCGCTTGCACCAAATGTGTGTTCTTTTGCATTTTAAACTTTGTCTTGAGGAGAAAGGAGTGATGAGATGCCAAAGAGAAAATACAGCCTTTGCTGTGTTCTTCCCTGGTAAGATGAGGTACAAGTGTTTTGAGTTTAAAATGGACCAGACCTCCAGTTGCTCCAGGTAATCCTAAATTTGGGTCAGTAGGCCCACAAGGAGGAAGTTTGAGAACTATTTCTTTCTTTACCTATTACATTTCACAGGATCTACAAGGAACTCAGATGAGCCAAAAGGAGAACAAAGCAAAACAGCCCTATTAAAAAATGGGTCAAGGACACAAATAGACACTTTTCAAAAGAAGGCATCCAAGCAGCCAACAGACACATGAAAAAATGCTCAGTCTCCCTAAATCATCAGAGAAATGCAAGTCAAAATCACACTGCGATACTACATAACTCTGGGAAGGATGGCCATCATTAATAAAACAATAGATGCTGGCACAGGTGTGTGAGAGACCCAAGAAACCAAGAAACTTAAAAAGCCATACTTGCTGTAAAAGTAGTGTTTAGTTCACTATATTTTATATATCCCTACCTCATGTTTACTATATATTTTGTGTATTCCTACTTCATGTTCATTGTACTTTATGAAATCTTAGTACTTTAAATCCTACCTCAGCCCCCGTAGAATTAGGCATATGTGGGGTGCTGGGTAGCTACAGATTGTATAGTTATATAATGTCTTAAGTAGTGTTTGTATTTAGAACTCTTGGGTTAAGCATTGTTAGTCCCAATTGCCATGCTGACTTCTGCTTTTACAACGGGATGTAAATGTTAAAGCGATAAGCCCCTTTCAGACATTCCTTTGCAGTAGACTCTGAGGCGCTAGCTGCTCTCTAAGTGGGCTCTATGTTGGTTTAAATCACCGGCTCCCATGGCAAAGCTAATTTACATGCAGTGGCTGTGTAAACCTGAGGGAATCAAAAGACTTTTAGAAAAACCGCCTTGCTATAAGACATTTGCGATATTTTATAAATTCCTAGAACTAGTACTATATGAATTTCTACCCCACATTCACTGTATGTGTTTGCAGCGTTCATATTTAAAACTGTGTTAACTTTAGCTTTTGTTGTCCCATAATGACCATGTTATGTTATGTAAATGTTAAGCAAACAAGCCCTTCCGCCTCAGCAGACTTGGTGGCGCTAGTAACCTCCTGCCTGCTTGCTCAAGTTAATTTATACGCAGTGACAGTATGAACTTAACTTATCTGACATTCCACTCTGCCTGTTAAGTGGGTTTCTGTCAATCACGGGCAGTCAGGTTAAAGCCACGAAAGGCACCTACCAATACCAAGTGTTCCCGTACCCATTAGGAGAAATTACCCAATCATGTAAAATCAAGTTTAAAGTTCTTTTCCTTCCCTCTGTAATTGTGCATAAAAACTGCTTGCCATACTGCATCGGGGCTCTCATCCCTGAAGCCACTGCCGGCTTCATACGTGAGCCCAGACTCGAGACTGAATAAAGACCCTCATGTGTTTGCATCGGAGGTGGCTCTTTGTGATCTCTCTCTCAGATTTGAATTCTGGGTTTAACAGTGTGGAGAAAAGGGAAAGCTTCTATACTATTGATGGGAGTATAAACAAGTCCAAACTGTAGGGAAAGCGGTGTGGTGATATTTAAAAGAACTAGAGATTGACCTTCCATCTCCCCTTCTGGGAATATACCCAGAGGAACATAAATTGTTCTACCAAAAAGACACCTGCACATGCATATTTATTGCTGCACTATTCACCATGGCAAACACATGGAATCAACACTACTGTCCATCAAAAGTGGACTGGATAAAGAAAATGTGGTGCATATACATGGTGGAATATTACACAGCCACAAAGAAGGACAAAATCATGGACTTTGCAGCAAATTAGATGGAGATGGAGACCATCATACTTAGTGATTTATCACAGAAACAAATCTGAATGCTTCATATTCTCATTCATAAGTGGGACCTGAACACTAATCACAATAGCACAAGGGAGAGATTGGCAGTGGCAGAACACTGCCAGGGGAGGGGGGTCACATGGCATCACTAATCTTCCCTGGTACTTAATCCTAAACCAGAGGTGAGAACCAGTTGGAGACCCAAAATTCACCTGAACATAGATTACTTATGTGTCTAATCCTGGCTTGTACCCCACATCTCTATAATAAAATAAAGTAATAGTAGTAGTAGTAGTAGTAGTAGTAGTAGTAATAGTAGTAATAAGTTTCACACGAACTCCCAATGGCTTCCCCCAGGTAAGTGATCTCCACTTTCTCTTTCAAGATACTTTGTGCACCTCCTTTTTTCCTTAGCTGCAGCTGCTAAACAAAACAACAAATGTTAGTAATTGAAAACCCAAATTCTATTCCCCTCATAGGCATGCTGGAAGGATTCAGAGGCAGCTAAAATAAGATGGGAGTCAATGGGGCTGCATTGAATACAGGGGTCCCATGGGCATTTCCTGGTGCAGAATCAGAACCCATTTCAAAGGTCAACAACCATTAATTGGCAGTCTTTCCTTCCAAAGATACAGAGAATGTCATTTAAACTAAGTACCTGTGTGTGTTTCCTCTTCATCCCTCTCTTAGGCAAAATTCTGACTTTCATGTGATCTGCAGTGATATAATCACATCAGAGGTTAAATTGAGTCCAACCATTTGCTGGAATGTGATGGGATGGATGTAAACTGGTGCTTTCCCAGAGGGCTTCTTGAATCGGTGTTATGGATATGGAACAAAGCATTATAAGAACTGTTTGTTATCTCAGCAAATGCCCCCAGAATGAACATTGGGACCATGTGAGAATTCACTAACTGTGTTTCCACTCTTAGGGGCAAGTGACTAAAATCCTAACTGCAGTTATGAGTTAATTTTCAGGCTTTGAAAAAAATCTCAAATTCTTTTAACTGGAAATGTCAACTTGTTCCAGTCTGTCAATATCCACACACATGCCTGGGACGTTTAAAATATACAAACGTGAGGAATGTGAGGCATCTTGTGTGCCAGCCAACCTGCCTCCAGTTCAGCTATTTGTACCACATTCTCATTTGCTGCTGGGAGCTGTAGATAACTGACAAGGATGGGAAATCTTTCTGCCTGAGACAGACACATTTAACTTAACCATGAGTTGTAGCTCTGAGGTTAAAATATCCCCATTATAAGCCCTCCCTTCTGTTTTGTAAAATGAATATAAAGTGGATTTCTAGTTGAGTATCAGAATCCTCCAACCCTACCAGTCAATGGAAGACATAAGAGGAATGTCTACTGGATACTCTCGTGATATATCTTTTCATTTCACCAGTCACCCCAGAGCAGCAGAACAAACATTAAAGGATTCTGTCACATTCTATAATCTAGTGAATGAGAGAATTTTCTCTTTGGCAACTTGCACTTAGGTTGTACTCTTTTTCTACTATGCTTATTCCATTATTATTTGCAACATTAATCAATTAAAGCAAGAGCTTTATGAACTGAATTTCATTTGAATTTATTCTTCACTTACAGCATGGGAATTACTGCCTCTAGTGATGTCTCCCTGTCAGTTAGATCTGAACATAAATACAGATTTTTGGGGAGTCACTAAAGTAAAACTGCAAAACTTTCAAAGCAAACTTGAAACTTTGCCCAAGATTTAAATTTCCTGCCCCCCACCCCTTTTTGTTTGCGCTTGGAGAAATGTTCATATCTTCTTGCTGCTTTTTATCTTTTTTTTTTTTTGAGTTGGAGTCTCACTCTGTCGCCCAGACCGTA
>NW_007195279.1:128359-203541 GCF_000164805.1 Carlito syrichta | reverse complement strand
CCCCGGCCCCCACAGCCTCGACCTGCTGGGCTCCGGTGATCCTTCCGCCTCAGCCTTCCAAGTAGCTGGAATTGCAGGCATGCGCTACCATGCCCGGCTGATTTTTTGATTGATTGTAGAGATGAGGTCTCGCCTGCCCAGGCGGGTCTCGAACCCACAGGCTCTGGCAATCCACTCACCTCAGCCTCCCAAAGGCGCGGGATTACAGGCTGAGCCACTGAGCCCAGTTTCTGCTTTTTATCTTGACAGAAGTGGGGGGAAACATTGCCCTTTGCTTTGATCTAACCCAGAAATAAAATGCAGATGGTAGGGGCATTTGTTCTTGAAACATAATAATTAAAACATGGGGCTCAGGCTCTCTTAGCATGACCAGGTTGCTAAGGAAGTTGTGCAAATTGTAGTGAAAATTGGCACCATCATAGAAAGAGAAAAGTTGAAGTATGACTGCAAACTGTAAATTTCATCACCTCTACTTCATAGGCACTGAAAAACTGCTAGTCTCCTTTCCCTCCTTACCATCTTGGTGAGGCATTCCTAAAGCTAGGGAGAAATTGATGTCACTGAAGTCTAAATGTTGAAAAAGAAACAGAAACAAAGAAGAAAAAAATAATTATGCTCATGTCTTTTGTTTAATGTATTTCTACCTTTTTTGTATTCCACCCCTTTCTACACTGCATTTGCTGGCGGTCTACATAGAAAGAGAAACAACAAACAAACAAAAATCTAAATATTAACAAGCATGGTTTAATCAGGTATGGAGAAGTTATAGTACTATATCTATGTGGGCTGCTGCAAATAAGCAGAACCTCAGTAAACAAGTTCTTAAGCCAAAAGAATGATTGTTCAATAGTAAAGGGCAAAAGATTTAGATGATCTTAAGAGAAACTAAAATATGGTATTTGTTCAGTGGGTGTCTGTAGCTAAACTCAGTGTTGTTTGAGGAACTCAGATGTCATCAGAGTTTCAGGATGTTTGTTCTTCCATTCTTCCATCTTCAGTGCCTTGAAGATAACAGTATGGTAACAGTATGGCTGCCACAGCTCCAGACATCAGGTTCTCACAGTATAGTCCCATACTAACTGGAAGAAAAGAGGCCAAGAAGGGTCTTTGTTCATTGCATTTGCTTTTATCATGGAAGAAAGATCTTCACTTGAATTCTCCAGAGAAGCTCTTAGTGATCAGAAATGGGATTCATACCTCATCTCTAGACTGAACACTGACCCAGGGGAAAGAGATCACATGAGCGTTTTAGACCAGTCATGGGTTGATGCTGTCCATTCCTGCAGGCATCCAAAGATGTCAGAAACAAAGAGAGGGTTGCATACTTCTAGGCCTTCCCATGAGGAACCAGATGATTTTCACTGTGACATAACTGAAGTTCAGTGACATCTAATAGCCCAGTAAGAATGAGGTTCCTTTCAGAAACTCACTGGGCATTTCTAATTACATCAGAGCATCAGTTTGCTGCTCCTCTGTCATGGTCACTAATTAACCTGTGATATTCATTAAACTTTTCTTTATTTTTCTTCTCTCACTCTCTCTTTTTAAAATAAATTAATAGAGAGAAGATCTTGCTATGTTACCCAGGCTGGTCTAAAACTCCCGGACTCAAGCAATCCTCTTGTCTTGGCCTCCCAAAATACTAGGATTACAGATGTGAGCCACTGTGCCCGACTTCATTAACCTTTTCTGACTAAAAGGAAGCAGGACACAGATACAAAGCCTCAAGCAGACATCAGCACCATAGTACAAGGATTTGCTTTTGTTGTAATTATTTTAATAATTGTCTTCTATTCATGATAGTAAAATAAAATGTGTGTTTTTTCATTTGTAATAGCAATGCAGTTTCTTTTGAAATACATTTGTAGAAAAATATTGTTTATGGAATTATCAATATTGCAAATAGGGCAAGTATCATTGTATTGAATACAGTGTTGAAAATTAAGAGATGCTTTGTTAAACAAGGGTGGGAACAGCAGGTGCTTCCAGAATGACATGACGCTCCCAACAAAATCCACAGTTGGGATGAATTTTCTCCCTAAATACCTTTTCATCATTCTTATAATATCTTGTTGGTATTTTTTCATGAACTCTAATCGATTGTTGCCACATTATTTTATTTCTAAAAATAAGTTGAGATATTAAAAAGCATAATAATCAATATTCTAATTTGTTTAAATTTGATATTAAATTAATGGAGGACTCTCTAGGCTTGTGAGTGTCTATGTTGTTTATGTGTGTTTCATACTTCCTAAACCTCTATTTTATTAAAGTTTCAATAGTCCAAGTCCTCTAAAACTTCCTGCTTTGATCAAAATACTTTATATGAGCTCAGTGTCATAAAAAAGGTGAATTCCAGTCACTATCATAACAGCATTTGGCAGACTGGGAATGCCCCCACAGAGAGTGTGCATTGTGATTTTAGATGGTCCCAGGTATTAGAACACAGAATCTCAGAGTAAGAAATTTTATTTCCATTTCAATTCTCTTTCAGTCCTTTTCATTATAACAAGGAGAAATTCTCATTTTGAGGTCAGAAATTTTTAATATCCCTAACATTTGTTAGAGGTTTTTCTTTTTTTTTGAGTTGGAGTCTCACTCGGTTGCCCAGACTAGAGTGCAGTGGCCGCTCCCGGCCACCGCAGCCTCCCCTGCTGGGCTCCAGTAATCCTTTCGCCTCAGCCTTCCTAGTAGCCAGAATTACAGGCGCGCGCTACCACGTCCGGCTGATTTTTTTATTTATTGTAGAGATGAGGTCTTGCTGCCCAGGAGGGTCTCGAATCCGCGGGCTCAGGCAATTCACTCACCTCAGCCTCCCAAAGGCGCGGGATTACAGGCTGAGCCACCGAGCCGGCTGTTAGAGCTCTTTTTAACCCAAAAGACCTAGCCTGAAGTCCAGACCTATGACAAAAATAAGAATCTAACTAGAAATGCAAGTGTGTGTTTGTAGCCAATATATTTGGTTTCACTAGAGTTTCAATCCATCCCAGGGAGCACAGAAGCTTTTCTGTCCTCAGAAGCCTCCTGGATGCCACATAATGGATCTGAGATTATCTTTAAAATGAAAAGTGCCACAAAAGCTAAACCATTTCCCAAGACAAAACATGGGCTTGTTCCTGTTTCAGGACAGGCTGGAGCACCAGTTTTCTGAAAAGTATTAATATCCTTAAAAGAGTCTTTTGAGTATTCCTTTGCCCTTTCCTCCATGTCTGGTTACAGTAAGGAATCTGCAATCTGTGAACCACAAAGTGGGCCCTCCCCAAATACTGAATCTGCCAGTGGCTTGATCTTGGATTTTCAGTCTCCAGAACTATAACCAATACATTTGTGTTGTGTGTAGTTACTAGGGTATTTTGTTATAGCAGTCTGAATAGACAAAGACAGTAACTTATTTTTATTCTTTTACTTTTCTTGATCTGAAATTGTAGGTAAAAGAGGGAGACCAAAACATTCTGGAAGAGTCAATTAGTGCTTGGCAAGCTATAAAATGACCAAACATCAATTAATGAAGTGAAACACAGACTCCCTGTCCATGAAGTCTCACATGTGTCTCTTTCAAAGAGAATCCCACTGAGGTCTCAAAAATTCACCTAACTCTCTTCAACGCTGATTAATTAAAGGATGTTTAAGACTGTGTTAAAGACCAAGCGTGATGGTTGACACCTATAATCCCAGCACTTTGGGAGGCTGAGGTGAGAGGATTGCCTGAGCCCATGGGTTTGAGACCAATCTGGGCAACTTGGCAAGACCTATCTCTACAATAAATTTAAAAAATTAGCTAGGCATGGTGGCATATGCCTATAGTTCCAGTTACTTGGAAGACTGAGGTGGAAGGATTGCCTGAGTCCAGCAGGTTGAGGCTGCGGCGGCTGTGAGTGTGCAACTGCACTCCAGCCTGGGCAACAGAGTGAGAGTTCAACTCAAAAGAAAAACAAACTGTGTTAATGTTTAAATTATAAAAATATATGTGATTTTTAAATTGTAAAACATAAGAGCTAAGTCAAGCAAGGTTGACCTACATTGAAACATAGCCCTTTTCATGACTAGATAATAAATGAATAATCAGTATCACTGGGCTTCATATAAGGGGACCTGTTTATATGTTGTCTTGTGTGTATTTTTATGACATTGCCATGTTCTTGTTATTTGATCTTGTTTATACTGTCAACTTGGATTTGCTTACCAAGTGTTTAGTTAATGAACTTATCTCTTGACCCTCCTAATTATTCTGAGCTTAATGCTGGGGCACCTGAATGGATACGCTGATGGCATCCTGACAGCAAACAGGCGATTTTCAGAGAAACGTGACCAGCTCCCAGCTGCCGTTTCTGAGCCAAGACTGTGCCCACACTTGTTCTGAGACCTCCGCTACCTCTTCCATTGGTCATCCCAGCCAACATGAGGTGAGCACTGCCATGACCCCCTCACAGAGAAGGTGCCCCTGAACAGGAGACATCATATTGGGAACAAGGGTACAATGTGCCCTCATACTCCAGCCTCTTTCTTCCCAAGCACATTGATGTCCTTGTCCCCTCCCGAGGAGGTGACTATCCTGGGCACTGAGATCCCCCACCCATCATTGGGTCACGTCTGAGGCCAGAGGCTGAAGCTGGATGTTTACTTCTCCTCCTGAACCAGTTCTTCAACCAGGACTTGGAAACTGAGGACCATACAGCACTGGGACTGAGTCCTCCATAGGTGATGAAGGGAAATGACTCAACTTTCCCACACTTCCACCTCTGCATTTATAAAATGGGGACTACTAGTAACCTACCTCAGATGGTCACAGGAATCAATGCTGTAGCTGAGCCACTTCACAGAGTACAGCACAAACATCCTTCTTGTCAATTTTGTGAAACACCATGCTACTCCAAGTCCCAGAGACTGGAGTCTCCATAGGAAGCTTCACCTATGGAGGGAAGCTGCAAGGAGCAACATTTTTGGTTAGGCTCATCTCATGGGTCTGCTCTCAAGGTCCTCTTCCTCCAAATAGTAGCCCTTTCTTTGTCAACCAGCCTAGGGCCATACCCTGCAGAGAGGTGAGGAGTAGTATGTTTCAGAGCAAGGAGGAGGTAGGTGGAATCCTGAGGAAGAGGTGTGAGGGATGGGAAACAGTGCGGCCTACAAGAGCCCAGGCCCAGCCAGATGTCCTCTCAGATGCAGCCTTCTGCATGTGGGTTCAGTGTCTCCTGTCTTCTGTATTGTTCACTTTCGTTTGAATATAAGAAAGCTTCTAATTTTGTGAATTAAAATAAAATAAAATACAATAAATGTTTCTGTGCACTCTAAACACAGTAGGTCAGAGCACTGGGTTTGGGCCTCAGGTCTCTGGGCTACAGTTCTGTTCATCCTTGTCCTTTTGACTGGCAGCTGAAAGACCCCCCTCTGGGGACACTTCCCATATCCCTTCATTTCTTGACTGGTCCCAAAGACCTTCCTAAGCCTCATCAGACCTGCAGATACTTCCAGAAGGTAAGAGTGATGGAAAATCAGTTCTCAGAAAAAGATAATGACTGATAACAATTAATCAGTGACCTCTCACTGGAGAAACCAGAATTAAGACAACTTTTTTGGGCAACAATCTCTTGAGTGCCTGCCCACAGCTCCCCTTCTTTTTTGTTTTTGTTCACACACCCATCCCACATTTCGTAATAATAGATGCTGGATATGTATAAAACTTTTCTGGGCTCTTTGTAGATGACATGTGATCCAATATGGATCAATGGAACCAGAAATACTATCAGTGGAATCTTCTCTAAAGCTTTTCTTCTTTACAAAAAAAGGGAGAGAAGGAGCACACACCCAAAAAACTTGCTGTCTTATTGTTTGGGAATGTGAATGGTTTAGATATGATGTTTGGAGTTTTGGCAGGCATGCTGTGACCATGAAAAGGCAAGATTAAGCCAGACAATATGCCAAGGAGGGTGCAGCAGTGGGGGGAAGAGTCTGGGTCCTTAGTAACACATGGCAACTTCTGAGTCTACCCTAAGACTCCCCAGCTTTCTAGGACTTGCTGAGATAATAACTCCTCTTTTCAGTCTTCCAGCTGAATATTCTGCTACTTGGCACTCATACAAAGTAGCATTAAAGAGCTCAAAGAACCTGAGATTCTAATAATGAAATTCCAAGATCTGTGATAAGTCAATGAAGAAGATATTAACAGGGGTTTTCAGTTTGTAAACAGTCATTCCAGAAACCCTAAGATTTCCAATAGAGAATGAGGCAGATGCTGAGTAAAAATGTCATTGTGATTTTAGCATAACCTCTCCATAAGAACTTTCCTCCATGTGATTCTCTTGAGTGTGGGTGTGTGCTGTGTGCTCTTGTTGCTTAAACACAGGTAAGTGGACAAACACCTCTGACGCTTTCATTCGTCTTCTATGGGGTAGAGAGTTTCAATGAAGAAAGAATGCCAGATGCAGCGAAAAACCTGGTGGTGTGATAGGGTTGTGGGAATGTGTCTGCCTCCTTTGCCTCCCATGTGAGAGGTGGAAGCACTCTATACCACCATCTGTCATGAATTCATAAGGAAAACATACACATGAAACTTGCTTGTGTCAACTTGGTAAATGACCTGCAAAGGGTTCCAAGCCCCTGTAGCCAACTGTGAATGCAAGTCATTGATCTTTGAGGCTGTCCTATTCTGGTGCAGAATTTCCAGAAGTCCAAGCATGCTCAATTTAAAACTTTCAGTCAACTTTACCTTGCAGTTTTATATCAATTCATATTTATCAAGATGGGTAAGTAGAAAATTTATTCATTAGCTTATTACTATAATTTTTAAATATTGAGACATATGGTACATGGTCTAATAAAATTTAAAATATTGGTATGTATGGTACATGGTTTTCTTGATAAACCTTGCATTTTTGTTCTGTTCAGGGCCTGATGACCATTAGTCTTGCTTGCCTGGTTTCCAATTTTTAGAAATCAATTTTAAAAATAAAGATATGCATGAGATAATTAGACAAATGTGAACACTGACTGGATAGTAGAAGGTATTATTCAATATCTAGGTGATCATGGTATTGGGATGATGTTAAAAAATAAGCCATTATCTTCCAGAGACACATACTAAAGTATTACACATAAAATTATATGATATCTAGGACATGGTTCAATATCATCTAAAGGGAGTTTGCACAGAAGGTAGAAATATGATTGGAATAAGACTTACCCCATATTTGTGATGGCAGAAGACAGGTTACGGGTATGCACATGGAATTCATTATACTGTTCTCTCTACTTTTGCAAATGTTTGGAATTTTCCATAAGAGAGATGAAGACATAGTATAAATATATTACTCAAAAAAAACCAAAAAACAAAAAAAATCAGAGGGCTGAATTTAGCCATGGGTCACAGCCCTGATTTAGGAGAATTCTCTCCTTTAATGGGTGATTAAACCAAAGCAGAGAGAGAAACATGACTGGCCCGGGCATAAACCCAGCCAACAGCACCTCTCAGACCATGAACTTTAGTGTCCTCTATACTGTGGGACTGGGATTTGGTCATTAGGAAGCCCCGAGTGTGATGCCTAGACTGCCTTCACGGTCACAGCTGACCCTGGGCCCTGCTGAATAAAACACTCAGCACCATTATTCTGGCTATTTACTGACAGTCCAGAAAATACATAATGAAATTACTATTGTGCTCATCATTAAATGCCTCATTACTGAAAAAAATAAGTGCTCCTGAATGGGCAGTGGGATAAAAAAAAAAAACAGCCTACTATCTTGTTCACAAAATATGGGGCAGTGGAAATGGAATTAAATATTTAAAATTATATATATTTTTATACCTAGGCTGCATTTTTTTCAAAAACAACTTGCATGACAAACGTTCCAAAATTCAAATGTTAGATGAAAACCCTTGCCCTCCCCCCAATATGTGCGGACCATACATCTGTGGCTAAATGCAGTTTAGAAAACAGGCATTACCAGGGCGCAATCTCCATTACAAGCCTCAAGAGTCTGAGTTTCTGCCCATCGACTGGAGCTGTCTGGCACCCTCCAGGGCTCGTTTGCAGTGCCAGCGGCCCAGGGCTGGCACAGACTCAGCTTCTCTGCTCACGCATGAAGGGTGGAAAAATGGGGCCATGAGGAGGATTTCCCACCAAAGTGCCACAAGGCCTTCCCCCAGGCTCTGTCTGTGCTGCACTGAATAAATAGGAAGGAGCAACTGGCAGAAACAGGTGTCTTTTATAATCCAGGAGATATGAGTGGGAATGATAAGAGCACCAGATATGGGGGATCAAAGGTGTGGCAAATGGATAAAGAGCAACAGGAAACTCATACAGTGATCAACCCCGTGTGTCAATCAAATGCCTCTTCTTCAAATACCTTTTGTCCTGGAGCTTGTCTCTAGTTCCAGATCTCAGAGAAGCAGGTGAAGTATCCAAATATATTTTGGATGGATCCACTTTTATTTCCACATAGAGTGAATGATTAGATGTTTTACTGGAAGTTCCACCCATGGGACATTTTTTTCTCTTGACACTGACCTTCAAGGCAACTCCTGACTGTACCTACAATGAAGTAGCTGCTATTTTCCAGCTTTCTTCCACATTCTAAGAAGGACCATTCTAAACCAAGTTCCAGAATTCTATTTTTCCAACTGGAAGTTCTGGGGCAAAGATGTGAGATTCTACTGGGTGCTAAGATACCAAGTCCTATGCAGACATGTTCCCAGTTGTCTTTCTGCCCAGGTGGGGACAAAGTTATTCTTTATCAGGAATGTCAGTGTGTACGCACGTCTTCACCAGAATCCCCAAATCCCAATGCTCACGATGCCTGCTGCAATTATCTTTTTAAAAGGGTTTTACATTGAAATACATATGACACACGTCTTTGTGTATACAACATGTCCACTTAAGGGGTTAAGACAGGTTCCATGCCTAGTATATAGACTCCTACACTCTGTTCCTGCTCAAGCGATGCTTTGTCCACCATCAGTCAAGGTAATAACTCTCCTGTAATTAGTTTTAATCATTTCCTTCAAGGTCTTAACAGATGCAATGTAACTCTGATGGTCTTTGTCTCTTTTTGAGCTATATTATATCAATGGAACTAAAATATGTGTTTTCCAGTGACTTGATTCTTTTTCTAAGCATCATTTTGAGATTCACCTCGCTTCATGCTTCAAACCGTGCTTGGTTCATTTTTATTGTTGCACATTGTTTTTCTTTCTTCTGCTGATGGACGTGTGAGCTGCTTGAATGTCCTTTCTGCCATTACAGACAGTGCTACTCCGGACATTTTCTAGACACATGTCCTACTGCAACCTGCAAGAATTCCTTTAAGCTGTGCACCTGGCTCAAGGACCACTGGGTGATAAAGCTGACCTTTCTGGGTGTACAGACATGTGCTGTTAGCTACCTCCTGCTTCCATCCTGCTGGGCGCTATGCCCTCTGGGCTGAGCCCTGTGGAGGGCATCTCCCAGGTTCCCCTTACTGTTTGTCCACAGTTGACGTCAACTGGAGGATACATCAGGAGAGTAAAGAAATGAGAAGCAGTGTTATGCCTGCATGGGAGGCTCTTCCCTGACTGCAGCTGTTTCTCCGGGTATAGACATCTAGCCAAGAGCTCCTCTTCCACAGCCTCAGACCTCGCTGTTAGAAGCTTCTTTCCCAGGGATGTTAACACTTTCCTGCTGTCGCTAGTCCCAGGACGACTCACCTTCTGTGTCTCTCATCTCTGTCTTCACCTCTGTGCATCATTCCTTAACTGAAGTCTCTTAGTTTTACCACCATGTATGTTCCAATTCCAGCGGGACCCTGACTGTTGATCCATTAGGTGATGTCACACCATCTTTCAAAAAGGGTGGCAACCACCCACACTCCTGTTGGCAATGATTAAGTTTCTCTTACCATGACCCCAAGGCAGGCAGCAGTACATGACACAGTACAGTTATAATTACCACATGCACACATGCATTATATACATACATCACACACATATAAAAGCATATGCACATTCACACACATAACATATACACACACTATATATAATACACTATATATACGTGCACACACATTCACACATATACAGACATGTACACATGCACTAACACACATTTATTTACACAAAATATATACATATGCTTATGTACATATATGAGGTCCAACAATTAAGTTCACAAATGCATCCCAGAAAAAGTGCTCCATACCTCATTGCTGAATATCATTCTGGTCACCTTCAAAGTCCTCCTCTTGGGAAGCTATGCACTGATGCCAGCGCCAAGTCCCCTGCGAAAGCAATTTTGAAACTCTTTTTCTGAAATGGGCATCAGAGTTGATGTCCTGAATGTCATCTAATGTCTTCCTTTCACTATTTACTTTATCTTCAGGTAAAGAAATATATCACTGGATGCCAGATCATGTGAGTAGGGAGGGAGTTCAAATAGAGTTATTTGTATAGTGCTGACAATGTAAGCACACAGTGGCAAGTTCATGAACTTAATTATCAGATTTCAATAAGTAATGATGACAACTCTGATGGCTGTTCGAGAAAGAGTCCTAAAATTGTTTTGATGGGTGAACTAGGAACCGGTGTCGCTGCATAGCTTCCCAAAAGAAGTACTTAGAAGGTGACCATAATGATACTCAGCAATGAGGTATGGAGCACTTTTTCTAGGATGGTTCACGAACCTAATTGTTGGACTGTATACATGTACATTCTGCAGTGTGTAGTGTAGTTACATAATACCCAGGATTGCTACCTTTTCAGTGAATGAGGACATGCCTGGCTTTCCTTATGTCACTTGCTTCTCTCCTGGGTACCAGTAAGCCTTTTATTTAACAGCAAACACATGGATAACTTCTGGGTAGTTAATGTAAGACCATTCTGTTTTCTGCATCTCCCTTCACTCTGGGTACTGGGCTGGAGGCATCCTGAGCATACAAGAGTAGGATTGGCCACCCTATTCCCTCAAAGACAGTCAACCTGTGACTCAGAAAACAAAATGCATCAGTCAAGCTAAATGTACCACAAAAGGACTGATGTGTATATAAGATGCACAGGTTTTGGGGCCTCGTTAGTCACTGAGCTAGAGTAATTACAGTGGGTTTACTATTCTACATCTGGTTATGCTGTCATGGTCTAAGAAAGCTCAATGTATAATTGTGGGTAATGACATAAATATACATCCAGCTCTCTAATGCATTGTCTAACGTGTCTGCTCTGTTTCTCACATGGCTTCACCCTCTCTCTGAGCTGATGTGTCTGCACTTACCATCCAGGAAGAAGACAGGCTATCAAAGGCTCTCCTTTCCCACCCTAACCTCCTCTACCCATCTAATTATTTATAGAAGAACCTTAGCTTCTCAGCGACTGGACAATGCCATGGTCTGCCCCTGGGCACGTCAGTACAGGACAGTTGAAGCAACCTCCCGCAGCATCATGCCAGAAAGTCTCTCCCTTGGCATCCTGGGAAGCTGGGGGTAGGGACCCCAACTCTTGTTTCTTTGAATTCCCTAATACATCCAAAAGAGGGTCACCCCAATCTTGGAGACCCATCTGCCGACAGATATTAGCTGGGCAGAAGAGGCAGAGCTGAGGGAGGGCTCATGGGGAGAGCATGTGTAGGAGCTGTGGGGGGTGCCCATGGAAAGCCATATTTCCATGACCATCACTCAACCCAGCCCCATCCCTCAGGATTCTGGACCTCAACAAGTGCTTCCTCATCTGTTTTTTTGATTCCACCATCCCAGTCCATTCATCTACAAGGAGGTTCTGTTCATTTTCCTAAACTGTGATTCTTCTTATTTTAATACTTAGATGACTCAAGACTAATATTTGAAGGATCCCATCATCTGGTTTGCTTTACCATCCTAGTTTGGTTTTATAGCATGAAGCATCGCTCACACCTGTGTTGGCCTCCATCTATTCCAGCCTCAAGGTCTTTGTCCACGCTGTGATACCAGCGTGGAAGAGGCAGAAGATGCCAGGAACTTTAGGTATTTCATGGAGACAACCAAAAGGGACGTTCAGGACACCTAAGGACAGTGGCTGGTTGTGTGCTCACAGTGACAGTACAGCCTGAGAGGCTCGAGATAAAGGATACTTTGATGCCATCTATACTCTGTGTCTGGAGTCCTGGGTAGGTTACTGTGGATTCCATAGTGAACACCTTGTTTCTTGTCTACATGGAGGCACTGTTATAAGTGGATTCTACTGCACACCTGATAAAGGGTTTGCTTGCAAATCTCATTGAATCTGCACAGCAATCCTATGAATTGTCAACATTAGTGCTCCCATTTTACAGATGAGAAAGCTGAGGCTCCACAACATAAGAATGTACCCAAAGTCATTCAAGTAGCATGCTGTGGTGCTGGGGATTAGGCCAAGGTTTGTTAGACCCCTGAGTCCTCACCCCTAGTGACTAACTAGCCCTACTTCTTGTGCGTATACCTCCTTGTTCTGGTCATTGTGTTCATGTAGTTTGAGTGTCTCAAAGTGGAATTGCTGGTTCCCAGTGCCTGTACATTTAACAGTTCTATGGGGACTGCTGAAGTGATTTCCATATGGGTGTGCCAGTTCACACAACCAGCAACAGTGCTTCTTTGCTTGACTCTTAATGAAAGTTCTCACGCTTTGCTTTGACCATCAGGGTGTTTATTTGTAGTACTTGACACACACGCACTCACAATAAGATAAAACTTAAGGCATTGTTGTGAAAATGTAAAGTATGCAAGTTCAGGCCTAACTTTCTGAATGCCTTAAATGTGTGATCCCTGCATTCAGCATTAGAAGGACTCCAAGCCTATGAATTTGCTTGGCCCCAGAAAGGTCACACTCCCCACCCCGCAGTGCTGAGAGCCTGATGTTACCACTTTTTGTAAATGTTTGTCTAATGCACAGGTTTTCTCCCTCCCTCCTTCCCTCTCTTCTTTCCTTCCTTCCTTCCCTCCTTTCCTTCTTTCTTCCTCCCTCCTTCTCTTCTCTTTTCTCTTCTCATCTCTCTTCTCCTCTCCTTTCCTCTCCTTTCTCTCCCCTCCCCTGCCCACACCTCAGGGTCTTACTCTGTCACTCAGGCTGGAGTACAGTGGCACAATCATAGCTCACTACAGCCTCAGACTTCTGGGCCCAAGCAAGTCCCCTGTTTCAGCCTCTCAAGCAGCTGGGACTACAAGCATGACCTTTTCTGAATTAGTAAACTACATCCTGAATCTGTCTCCCTTTCTCTATCTGCACAGCCACCCTGTACCCTGGATCATCATCATCCTTCTCGTGGATGCCGGGGTAGCTTCCAAACTGGCCCCCAGCATCCAACCTGACTCCCATAACGTAAGCCACATGGCATCCAAAATGACAATCTGGAAACAATCTAATCCATCAATAGGTGAATAAATAACACTGAAAATATGCATACATTCAACAGTAAGAAAGAAGCAGAGCACTGATTTATCCTCTATAGTTGGATCTCAAAAGCATTGTGCTGATTGAAAGTAGCCAGACACAAGAAGTTAGTAGGGTCTGACTTCAATACCATAAAGTTCTACAACAGACAAAGACAGTCTATGATGGTGAGAGAATCTGACCATTGCCTGTGGAATGAAGCGGGTTGGGTCACTGCATAAGGACAAGAGGAAAGAGCCAAGGTGACAGAATGCTGTAGACATTCATTGGCACATTATTTACCCTGACGTGTGCTTTTCTTAAAACTTATCAAGCTGTACCCTCAGGCTGTACACTTTAGTGTACTTAAATTACATCTCAACAAAGTTGACATCTTCCATTTCCCATCAGTAAGAAAACCAACAACAACTAAATTCCTGAAGCCATAAGTTCTTAGTATTTAAAGTTATTCCTCTGCTCCAATGTAGTTGCCACATTCACACTGGAGTCTTGCTTTTCTATAGTGTCTGAATACTCCTGTCTAAAACCAAACTTGTTAGCCAGGTGGTCATCCGTATCTGGGATAGTTGATTGCCTTCATTTGTCTTGTAGTTGCTGTATCTTCAAACATCTTCACAGTTGGTTCATTTTTTACTGGAAGATGCTCTGCCAACTCTGTAGACTTTTCCTCTTTAAAAACAAAGTATGAGCAAACATTATTGATCTAGCTGAATAGTAAACAAGAAATGGGCATGGGGGGGTGCAAGAGAATTGTGACACTCTGTATTAGGTATCAACAGTGGCAGTGCCCCTGTTCCACATCGGGTCAGATGGGATGGCTCCATGGTTCTGTACTGAGTGAGGGTGGCTCACTCTCATCGTTGGCAAGTTAGTGCTGGCTTTTGCTGGGAGCTCACCTGGGGTGTTGGCCAGGGATCTCAGTTCCTCTTCACATGGCTGTTTCTACTGGTTTCCTCAGAGCATGGCACTTCCTTTCAAGAGCAGGGATTTCAAGCTGTCTTTCAACAGTTTGGATTCTAAAAAAAAAAATTCACAGAAAGAAAAAGACCCACTCTGGGAAAGGATAAGATTTTATTAGCCTAGGGGTAAATTCCTAATTCTTCATTCTCCAGTCTCTGCTTTTTGCTTTAATCTATGATTTGTGAATGGAATTAATCAAAACCAGTCAAACATAGCTATGCACACAATGTTTAACTGCAGCTGTTTACCACATTAATCATGTTAGAATCATAAAAACAAATAAAAAGCCATGGTCATCAGCTCTGTATGGTCAGTACTAACAAGCATGCAGTTTTGTGAATAAAATAAACAGCAATGAAGACAGAAAGGAAGGAAGCTTAGAGTCTCTTTGAGTTTCTTACACTGAAAAATAAATATAATAAAAATAACTTTATGGTTTTAGACTGATATATCCCCAAAACACAAACACTTTGGGAAAATTGGTCTGAAAGAGGGAAGAGGAGTTTCTCCAGTCATCAGTTTTGCTGTATATTGCATTGGGTTTCTGTAAGTCAGGGCTCCACAAGCATTTTCTGTAAAGATCTGTGGAGTATGTTTAGACATTATTATAGCCTGTATGACCTTTGTTGTAGCTCCTAACCTTTGCTGTTGAAGGATGTAAATAGGCATGAAAAAGCAAGAATGACTAAGATACAGTAAGATTTTGTTTTAAAAAATTTGTCAGCAAACTGGGTTTGGCCATAGACTATGTGGAAGTTGTACAACCTAAAGGTTGGACCTGGTTTGGATTCCTGGCTTTCCATTGCCTTTACAACATTGTATCATGCTAGTTACTGTCTCTCTACACCCCAGTACCCTTGTCTGTAATAAAAAGTCAATAATAGTTCTTATTAAATGGGTGCTGTGAGGATTACACACAAGCACACATAGTTTAGCTGAGTGTCCAGCACATGGCATATGCTCCAAAAAGTCAGTTGTGTCATCTTTATTGGTATCATGTTTCCCTCTGCTAATCTATGTACCTTGCTGGTAACTGTCCACTGCAAACAGAAAGCAGAACTAAAAGATTTCATTAGTTTATCACTTCAGGCTCAGTTTAGAAAGAATATTAGCTACACCTTACATTCATGAAGGCCTAAATTTAGTTGTTTGTATTTTTTAAGAATTTATACAAGCTAGGTTATACATCCAGAAATAGTAATACTGACAAGAATTGTCTTCTCACCCCTTAAAACATCCAGTCACATTATTCACAGTGTACTACTTTGTCAGTGACAATTTCTTTGTTTTTCCTTATATGGAAGTGACTCTATTTCTTCTCCTTTCCTGAAGGACATTTGCCCAGGGCATAGAATTCTGAGTTGACAGGATTTTTTTTGTTTATTTGTTTGTTCTGATTTGTTTTCTGTTTGCTTTGGATTTGGTTTGGTTTTCCCTCCCTTTCATCATTCTGACACTGGTTTTCCATTGTTATCTGGCTGCCATGGTTTCTGATAAGAAATCTGCCATCATTCAAATTATGGTTACCTATATATAATGTGTCATTTTTCTCTGGCTGCCTTGTAGATTTTCTCTTTCTCTTTGTATTCAGAAATTTTAATATGATTTGTTTAGGTGAGGTTGTATTTATTTATTCTGCTTAAACTTCTAAAATCTATAAATTCACTTATTTCAACAACTATAGGGAGATTTTGGCTATTGGTTTTACAGTATTTTCTCTGACTCAGTTTCTGTCTCTAGTTTCTCTATTACTCCTATTATACACATTTCCGACCTTTTGATTTTGTCCCCACATGTTCCTGAGGTTCTAATGAGTTTTAAAATTCTTTTTGCTTTTCTCTGCAATTTACACAGGGTTTTCTTTTTTCTATTTATTGACTTATTTTCTGTCATCTTCATTCTTCAAATAAGTTCATTTACTGAATATTTAATTTTATATATTACCTTTTTGTTTGTAAGATTTTCTTTTCTCTTTTTCTTTTTTTGTATTTCTTTATAGAGTGTGCTAAGAGGCATATTGGCCTACTCCACACTGGTGTTAAAACCACTCATCTAATGACAATGTCCTTGGGATTTGGAGCTCCTGGAAACACTCCACTGTCATCTCAATCCCCGAGGAAGAGTGAGCAGGTATTACTATAAGTAGTGTGTTAGGGTTAAAGAACTAGCCTGAGAGTGAGGATAGAGACTACTCTTATCACAGAAACTCTGCCTTAGACCTAAGTCTGGTAGAGAAGGAAGAGGGGAAAAAAGAAATACCACCTTTTAAAGTTACTGAGAGCATCTTTTCCTTGAGATGTTTCACACAATCCTGTGGTCTTTGTGAAGATATTGGGATGTCTTGGTGGCAAAAATATCTGAATTTGATTTCAGTTCATCCCTTCTCTGAGTAAATGTGGGCAAACAAAACCTTTATCCTAAATCCCAGTTCCCTACATATAAAATGCAGATAATGAAACATCCTATTTTATAGTATTAAAGTGAGATTTAAAAACTGATATAGACCAGGCATGGTGACTCATGCATGTAATCCCAGCACTTTGAAAGGCCAAGGTGGAAGGGTTGCTTGAAGCCAGGAGTTCAAGACCAGCCTGGGAAATACAGTGAGACCCCCCCAATGTACAAAAAATTCACTGGGCATTGTGACAGATGCCTGTAGTACCAGCTATTTGGAAGGCTAAGGCAGAAGGATTGTTTGAGCCCAGTAGTTCAAAGCTGGAGTGAACTATGATGGCATCACTGCATGCAGGCAGTGCAAATACTTGTCTGTAAAAAAAAAATACTGATAGTTCAAACAGTACAGGACTGGTGCAGACAAAGGCATATGCACACATATACACACACACAGCAATTCATGAGTCTGACTCTACTCACATAGAGAAATGTATGCTTTGTATTAAAGGACAAAGAAGTTTTACAAGGCTAATAGTCCTGAAATACTTTCTATTCTTTATTCATATTCAAATCTAGCTACTTGTCCTTTTTTCACATCTGTAACTATAATTCAGAGAGAAAGGAGGTTTTCTCAATGACTTTGATTTCAACCCATCAGTCAGAAGAGACCTGGTATAGTAAGCTTGATTCTAAGTTGGCCTCCAGAATGATACAGCTTAAGCCACAGGTAGCAAGGAAAATCTTTATATTTCTGAGCCCTAATTAATTATATGAGCCCATATATCATTGCAACTTGATGAGTACTTACCCAATAGAATGAAAGTGTATTGATTTCTAAACCACCAAGAACAGAACTATCACTAAATAAAGCATGATGCTTAAATCACTACATTCATTATCATCTGGCCTCTTATATTTATAAAGTACCACTCAGGATATATTTGCATGTGTAAATAATCCAGCATTATTAGTTCTTTAGGCCATGAAAGCTGCTATTTTATTTCTGAGCCTGAGCTTTAAGAGAGTGGGACAAAGGGGAAGAGAAAAGGGAAGAAAGGAAATGTCTGTTTCTAGAGGCAAAATGGTGACACGACAAGTCAGACTGTGAACGTCTCCTCAAAAGGTGGCTGTTGCAGGCAGTTCCACACGCTGCCGCTGCCTCCACAAAAGGTGACTGCTGCAACCGATCCCATGCAACACACTGCCACCACTGCTGCTGCTACCTCTGCAAAAGGTGACTGGTGCAGCAGGTCCCACACACTGTGCTGTCTCTGTGGTCCTCGACTCCTGGCCTGTGAAATTGCTGGCTCATTCTCCCAACCCAAGCCACCCTGCAGGAGTGGGACGAGAGACCCGCTGGAGCCCGGAGACAGATGAGTGGAAAGACAGGATCAAGGAGGGTCAGGGAGGATGGCCTTGCCCAGTAAACAGGTACCCACTGCAGTCATTTTGTCTGCCCCAAGACCAGGCAGAGACCTGCATTGCACCACCTAGCTTGGCACAGCTCTGCCCAGCCTCCAACTTGGGACATAAGGTAACCACATCAAATGAGGAGAGACAGAAGCCCCTCCCCCATGCTAGATCTGACACAGATCGGTTGAATCTGAGTGGCAGACCTGACAGGCAGCAAGTCAACTATGTCCAGATCTGATCCTTTCATAGCAGGCCTGGGACGTCTGACTCTATCTGTGAGCAACCATACCAGCCTGCGATGAGACCTAGAGATCATAGCTGAAAGTATGTTTGGCTCACAGGGATGATCTCAGAGGAAGCTTGATTCATTGTTTTTACTTTTTAAATTTTTATTCTTTTTCTGGTTTTTTTGCTGATTTTTGTTTGTTTTATGTTGTACTTTTTTTTCTTTTTCTATTTTGTCCCTTCTCTCTGTTTTTGATAACATTTTTGTACTTGCCTTGTTTCTGTTATTTTACTGATTAATATTTTTTTTCTTTAGAACTCCTGTTTGTGTAGGGGAATTATATACAACAGGAAAGTTGGTTGGCTTGTGTGTATGATTTTCTGTATGTTTTAGGTTTTTATTTTTATTTATTTTTTACTCTTCTCTGTCTCTGCATCTCTTTTCATTTGTTAACTGGAACATTTGTCTGTTTTCCCTCTTACTCTTCTCTCTCTCCACTTTCCTCTTTCCCCTCCCCCTTCTCTGTTCCATTATTTTTCTTTTTCTTATCTCATTTTGCTTTCTGGAAGTAAACTTACGCCCCCCACTGCATGGACAAATTGCAAGGCAGTAAGAAGGGGGTTCCAGGGAACTCATCCACCTGTTGGATACTGGGATCTGCAGATAAGTCTTGAATCAAAGCTCCCCCCTCAATTAAATCCCCAAACTGCAAAGAATTATAGCCCCTCAACCTACAGTCCAGTCTCAGAATTGAACAAAGTAAGAGGATTTACATAAGGAAGAATAGGAGATTGAATAAACAGAAGTAAAAGCAACCCCTCCAACCCTGAACAATGGAATTAAAGAAGAGGGGGGAAAGGTAGGCAGGAAAATCTACAGAAATAAAGAAAAACCAAAAAGAAGAATACAAGTCTCACACAAATCACCGAGAAGTCAGACACTCAGAAAACAAACTTTGGAATGCAAACAATGAAGAGCCCCAGAATGATGGATCACATGCTACAAACCCAGACATCAAGACATTAATAGAGAGAATAAAAAGAATTGAGGAGAGACAAGAGGAAAATATGAAAGAGTTGACAACTGAGACAATAGCAGTAAAGAACACTGTGATTGAAATAAATAACAAACTAATAAACATGGAAAGCAGAATTAGCCAAGCAGAAGAAAGGATCTCAGAGCTTGAGTACAAAAATATAAAACTAACTCAAACTGTCAACAACATAGAAAAGAAGCTTAAAAAGACAGAACAAAACTTTCAAGAGATGAGTGATTATTTCAAGAGTCTGAACTAAGAGTAATTGGACTTCCTGAGGCAGAGAGAGAGACAGAGACCACCCTGTATAATTTCCATGAAATTATTCAAGAAAACTTCCCTCATCTTATCAGTGATGTGAAAATTTAAACACAAGAGATCCCCTTCAAGACAACAAATGAGAAGATCAACTCCCAGACAATAATAATTCACCTTAACAAAGTAAGTATAAAAGAGAAAATCCTAAAGGCAACAAGAAAAAGAGGTCATACTACCTACTGGGGAAGACTAATTAGAATAGCAGCAGATTTATCTACAGAAACACTTCAGGCTAGGAGAGTATGGAGCCCAATCTTCAAAGTTCTCAAAGATACACAATTTCAACCAAGAATAACCTACCCAGCTAAGCTAAGCTTCATCAGCAAGGGAGAAGTAAAATCTTTCCCAGACATTAAATCCCTAAGATCTTATGCTGCCTCTAGACCACCTCTACAAGAAACATTTAAGAAAGTATTAAACAGAGAAGAAAAGGAAAAAAGAACATGAAAGTTCTTCACAGAGTGCAGGAAAAAGAGTGAAAGCACACATGAATCAACCCAAAAATCAAAAGAAAGACAACAAACAGGAATAACAACAACTCTATAAGAACCTTATGATTGGGATAAACTCTCACATTTCAATTAGCCTGAATGTGAATAGACTAAATGCACCATTGAAAAGACACAGAATGACAAAATGGATGAAATATTATAAGGTAACAATATGTTGTCTCCAAGAGACTCATCTCAGCAGAAAGGACACTCACAGACTCAAAGTAAGAGGACGGGAAGCAAATTTTCAGGCAAACGGAACACAAAAGAAAGCTGGAGTTGCAATCTTAATATCAGACAAAATACCCTTTAAGCTGTCAAAAATTAAAAAAGAAACAGAAAGTCACTACATAAAGATAAGAGGCTTATCCATCAACAAGAAATATCAGTTCTAAACATATATACACCCAACGTAAGAACACCAACTTTCATAAGGCAGCTTCTAGGCAAACTTTAAAAAGATACTGACTCTAAAACTACCATAGTTGGGGACTTTAATACTCCACTCACAACCCTAGACAGATCATCAGGACAAAACATCAACAAGCAGATCCAGAATCTCAATGTGACTCTTGACCAAATGAACTTAATTGATACCAACAGAACACTCCATCCAACAACCATAGAATATACATTCTACTTATCACTGCATGGAAGGTACTCTAAGACCACATTCTTGGCCATAAATCAAGCATAAACAAATTTCATAAAATTGAAATTTTGACCTGAACCTTCTCAGACCACAGTGGAATAAAAATAAATATCAATACCAACAAAGTTACCCCCCAATCCACAAAGATATGGACACTAAACAACATGATGCTAAGCAACTCCTGGGTCAACATGGAAATCAAAACAGAGATTAAAAGATACCTGAAAACAAATGAAAATGAAGAAACATCTTACCAAAATTCTGGAATGCCATGAAATCAGTAGTAAGAGGGGAATTCATATCTCTACAAACGCACATGAAGAAAATGGAAAAATCACAAGTTAACAGCCTAACAAGTTACCTAAGGAAGCTGGAAATGCAAGACCTTCAAAACCCTAACTTCAGCAGAGGAATCCAGGTCAACAAAATAAAAGCCCGAATCTGGCACATAGAAGACAAAAAGATAATACAAAAAATCAATGAAACAAAAACCTGGAACTTTAAAGGGATAAACAAGATTGAAGGTCCCCTAGCAAGACTGAACAAGAAAGAGAGAGAAAAAGTCCAAATAAACTCAATCAGAAACACAAAAGATGAAGTCACATCCGACCCTGAAGAAATGCAAAAGATTATCAGAGACTATGTACACTTGTATGGAAACAAACTTGAAAATCCAAAGGAAATGGAGGACTTTCTGACAACACAAACCCCTAGTTTGAAACAAAAAGAAATTGAAGCCGGGCTCGGTGGCTCAGCCTGTAATCTCGTGCCTTTGGGAGGCTGAGGTGAGTGAATTGCCTGAGCCCGTGGGTTCGAGACCCGCCTGGGCAGGCGAGACCTCATCTCTACAATAAATCAAAAAATCAGCCGGGCGTGGCAGCGCATGCCTGTAATTCCGGCTACTTGGAAGGCTGAGGCGGAAGGATCGCCGGAGCTCAGCAGGTTGAGGCTGCAGTGGCCGGGAGCGGCCACTGCATGTCTGGGCAACCGAATGAGACTCCAACTCAAAAAAAAAAAAATCCAAACAAACAAAAAAAAAGAAATTGAGACACTAAATAGACCAATATCAATCAAGGAAATTGACTATATCATAAGAAAACTACCTACAAAAAAAGTCCTGAACTAGATGACTTTCCAGCAGAATTCTCCAAAACATAAAAGGAAAACTGATACTAATCCTATTGAAAGTATTCCAAGTGATTGAGAAAGATGGAACTCTCCTCAAATCATTTTATGAAGCTAACATCACATTGATACCCAAGCCAGGTAAAGAACCAACAAAGAAAGAGAACTACAGGACAATATCTTTGATGAACATAGATGTTAAAATTCTCAACAAGATCCTAGCAAACCAGATTCAGCAAAACATCTCAAAAATCATCCACCACAACCATGTAGACTTCATCCCCGGGGTGCAAGACTGATTCAACATTCGTAAGACCATAAATGTAGTCAAATACATCAACAGGCATAAAAACAGAAATCACATGATTATATCATTGGATGCAGAAAAAGCTTTTGATAAACTCCAGCAACCCTCTTTTATAAAAACCCTCGAACATCTAGGCATAGATGGAACATACCTTAAAATAGTAAGAGCCATCTATGAGAAACCTACAGCCAACATATTGCTAAACAGACAGAAGTTGAAACCATTTCCCCTGAAAACTGGAACAAGACTAGGATACCCACTGTCATCCCTCCTGTTCAACATAGTATTGGAAGTCCTAGCTAGAGCAGTCAGAGAAGAGAAGGTGATCAAGAGTTCCAAATAGGAAAAGAGGAAGTCAAATTGTGTCCCTTTGCAGACGACATGATTATATACCTTGAAAACCCAGGAGAATTGGTCAAAAACCTCCTTGTGCTGATAAAGGACTTTGGCAAAGGCTCAGGAATAAAAGAAATGTGCAGAAGACAATTGCATTTCTATACACCAATAATAAACAATTAAAACCCCAAATAAAAAGCATGATTCCATGCACAATAGCCACATACACACACAAAAAGAAATACCTTGGCGTCCCTCTAACCAGAGATGTGAAAGACCTTTACAAGGAAAACTACAAAACTCTGCTCAAAGAAATCAAAGATGACACAAAAGTGGAAAAATATTCCATGCTCATGGATTGGAAGAATCAACATTGTTAAGATGTCCATTCTACCTAAGTCAATCTACAGATTTAATGCAATACCCATCAAATTACCAGCAACACTCTTCTCAGATCTAGAAACAACAACACAGGAATACATATGGAAATGTAAAAAACCAAGAATAGCCAAAAAAAAAAAAAAAAGCAGGAAGTACCACACTGGCAAACTTTAAACTTTATTATAAAACTGCAATAAGCCGGGCACGGTGGCTCAACCTGTAATCCCGCGCCTCTGGGAGGCTGAGGTGAGTGGATTGCCTGAGCCCGTGGGTTCGAGACCCGCTTGGGCAGCAAGACCTCATCTCTACAATAAATCAAAAATTCAGCCGGGCATGGCAGCGCATGCCTGTAATTCCAGCTACTTGGAAGGCTGAGGCGGAAGGATTGCCGGAACCCAGCAGGTCGAGGCTGCGGTGGCTGGGAGTGGCCACTGCACTCCAGTCTGAGCGACAGAGTGAGACTCTGACTCAAAAAAAAAAAAAAAAAAAATGCAATAAACAAAACAGCCTGGTATTGGTATAAGAACAGGCATATAGTCCAATGGAATAGAGTTGAGATTCCAGAAGCAAAAGCTCAATTTCTCAGTCAACTCATTTTCGACAAAGCCTCCACCACTAACTACTGGAGAGACAAAAACCTATTCAGTAAATGGTGCTGGGAAAACTGGCTGACCACATGCAGAAGATTGAAACAGGACCCCTTCCTATCCCCATACACAAAAATCAACTCTAAATGGATCAGAGACCTAAACGTAAAACCTCAAACTATAGAAACCTTGGAAAATGCAGGAGACACCCTTATGGAAATTGGAACTGGCAACTAATTCCTGATCAAAACCTGAAGTGCCCATGCCATAAGAGATAAGATAGACAAGTGGGACGTCATCAAACTGACAAGTTTCTGCAAAGCCAAAGAGAGCAGGGAAACAGTCCACAGACTGGGAAAAAATATTTGCCAATTCCATGTCTGACAAATGCCTAACATCAAGGATCTGTAAGGAACACAAACATGCTGAAAAGCAAAAAAACTAACAGCCCATTACAAAGTAGGCAAAAGATATGAATAGACACTTCTCAAAAGAAGACATTAGAGCAGCCAACAGATATATGAAAAAATGTTCAGCCTCCCTAGTCATCAAAACTATGCTGAGGTACCACCTAACTCCATTCAGAATGGCCACCATCAATAACTGAAAAAATAACAGATGCTGAAGAGGATGTGGCGAAAAGGAAACACTTCTACACTGATGGTGAGAGTGCCAACTAGTACAGCCTCTGTGGAAAACAGTGTGGCGATACCTAAAAGTTCTAAAAATCGACCTTACATATGACCCTGCAGTCCCCCTACTGGGAAGATACCCCGAAGAACTCAAATTATTCTATAAAAAAGATACCTGTGCACGTATGTTTATTACAGCATCGTTCACAATAGCAAGAACATGGAACCAAACGGGCTGCTCGTCAAAAGAGAACTGGATTTTTAAAATGTGGTACATATACACAATGGAATATTATGCAGTCATAAAGAAGAACAAAATCATGAACTTTGCAGCAACTGGATGGAATTAGAGTCTATAATACTCAGTGATCTTTCATAGAAACAAAGAACTGAGTATCACATGTTCTCACTCAAGAGAGGACCTTGAACATCTACCACAATACTATAAGAAAAAGATTGACTGTAGCAGAAACCTGCGGGGGGTGGGGTGGTGTGGGTGGGGAGGTGAGACTGACAGTAGTGGAAATCTGCCTGGGAAAGGGGGGACACACCTCATCAACAAGGGTACCGGCACAGTGAATATTTATACACCTAACCCTGAAATGTACCCCACAATTTTAAAATTAAAAAAAAAAAATTAAGTTTTTTTTTTTTTTGAGTTGGCGTCTCACTCTGTCGCCCAGACTGGAGTGCAGTGGCCGCTCCCGGCCACCGCAGCCTCGACCTGCTGAGCTCCGGCTATCCTTCCGCCTCAGCCTTCCGAGTAGCCAAAATTACAGGCATGCGCTACCTTGCCCAGCTGATTTTTTGATTTATTGTAGAGATGATGTCTCGCTGCCCAGGCAGGTCTCGAACCCACGGGCTCAGGCAATCCACTCACCTCAGCCTCCCAAAGGCGCGGGGTTACAGGCTGAGCCATCGAGCCCGGCAAGTTTTTTTTTTTTTTAAAGGAAATGTCTACCTGTACAGTGCCTGTGAAATATATGAAGTGGAGAATACATGGGTAGCCTGAAAGGGGGGGTGCACATCTCTTGCTTGATGTGCATTTTTAATCTCAGTATAACTTTAGAAGTTCACTGTCTCTGCTGTCAATTCAGGCAGTAGATTAAAGGTCACTTTTAAATGCCTCATTGTTAACACCAATCATTGCAGGAATGCCAATATCATTATCTGACTGCAAAATTTTCTCACTGGAATTGCTATCTTCTCTCTATAGATAGTGGCCTGTAATGTTTTTGATTGTCTACACCTGACAGTAAAAATGTATCTCTCCCTGGGATGGTCCCACCTTTGGGATGCCCAAGGCCTCTCCTCTCAGTTATTTTAGCTTCAAGTTCAAACATCAGTTTATCAGTGATATATTTGCTGATATTTTCTTTTCAAATGCAATTGGCAATAAATAGGCAATCTCTACCCCCCTCTTCTGTTATCTTCTCCAAAATACTTTATGTCTGCCCAAATCTGTGTCTGGAGATGACCTTGAAATAATGTTCAACACCTTCATACAAATTTCTTTTACCTAGCAACAAAATGTTTTCTCTAAGAAGCGTTGAAGTTGGTGAGTGTTTTTTTTTTTTTTTTTTGAGTTGGAGTCTCACTCTGTCACCCAGACTGGAGCGCAGTGGCCGCTCCCAGCCACTGCAGCCTCGACCTGCTGGGCTCCGGCGATCCTTCCGCCTCAGCCTTTTGAGTAGCCGGAATTACAGGCGCGCACTACCACGCCCGGCTGATTTTTTGATTTATTGTAGAGATGAGGTCTCGCTGCCCAGGTGGGTCTCAAACCCGCGGGCTCAGGCAATCCACTCACCTCAGCCTCCCAAAGGTGAGGGATTACAGGCTGAGCCACCAAGCCCAGCTTGGTGAATGTTTTGACCTAAAGAAACTGTGGTGTACATGAGAAGCTAGGCATGTGAGGCATTCCCTAAAAGCATTTTCAGCAAAAACAGTTTCTCTTTTGCTCTTTGTCTATGGCTATCTCATGTGGTCCTATCTCCAGATTATAATCATAAACTCTGTCTTCTTAATGTCAACTGCCTTCCATGCTCCAATATGGTAGCAAAACAAGCTGTTTGTGAGTTATGTCCATTTTGGTCCAAACAGTGATAGATATATTTTGGCAGGAATGCCATCCAATTGTTGACTGTTTGAAGTTGCAAAAAGCTTTATAGCTATCTTTATATAATTTGCCCATTTTCATCTATTTTATGTCTTCTTTTTTCTGACCAGAAATCAATATTTTCTAAGAGAAGCACATGAATTGCGTTTTACTATGAAGTCCAGGTCTTAGGTTATTCTTTCAACTTGAGATATTTGTTGCTTGGATCTTCAGTAAAGCAGAACATATCTATTTCCTAATCGAGGGTTGACATAAGCACAGGGTCTGCATGGTGAGAACCTCCTGGCCTGTTCCATTTACTTCCTCAGTTATGGGAGTAACACCTGGCCCCTACCTCCCACCTTCCAGCTCCCAGTTCAGCTCAGAGACATCTCTCCATAAATGGGGCTGACTGGAGTGAGAATAATGAATACAATCACAGGAAGGAGCTCTTCATGTGTGTGCAGGTCTTAACCTACAATGATACAAGATTCAATTCTTCGAGCTTTCATTTTCTCATCTGTAATGGTCATGATAAGCCCAACTTGCAAGGCATTGGCAGAAATGATAATAAAGTTCTCAAATGTTGATGCTTGACATGACTAAATAGATGTGGTTGATAAATACCACTCCAAATGTTTGGAGGCCATAGGGTTAGCCATCCATTAGTGGGTGTTTACTACGCACAGGTCTTATCCTCCACTCATGAACTATTATTGGCCATTTATCATTCAGAACACAAAGAGAACTGAGCCAAGAGTCTGGGCACTTGGGTTCTCATCTCCAGCCCGGTCTCCTCTGTGCCAGGTGCTAGGAACACAGCAGTGACTGAGGCAGCTAACTACTCTGCTGACGCTGACCCTTGAAAGTGGGGGAGGAGTGACACTGAAGTCAGGGGAAGAGCAGTGACCTTCAGGAGGTGAGGGAGGAATCATGCAGTTACCTAGGGGTATAATGTTGAAGGAAGAGGGAACAAGAAGTGTAAAAGCTCTGAGATGAGAGATCCTGGTGTTTGAGGAATGCAGAGAGGTTAGTGTCTTGAGCAGTCCAGGACAGAAAGAGCAAGTAGGGTC
Organism: Carlito syrichta; assembly: GCF_000164805.1. Lineage (NCBI taxonomy): Eukaryota > Metazoa > Chordata > Mammalia > Primates > Tarsiidae > Carlito > Carlito syrichta. The sequence continues at coordinate 176,158 of NW_007195279.1, read as the reverse complement.
AGAGGAAGGATGTTGGAAGATCATGGACGTCGCTGTGGTTATGATGAGGACTTTGACCTTTACTCTCAGTGAGATAGAAGCTATGGAGTGTTAGGAGCAGACATAATCTTATTTAGGTTTTAACAGATTCACCCTTGCTCTATTGAGAACAGACTGAGATGACAAAGGAGGTGACAAGGAGACACAAAAGTGTACCACCCTTGATGACTTGGTATTCTCTTAATGCGTTTCTTCAGTGATACTGAGGGAACCTCAGTTTCCCCTACTTCCTAACACTGATGCATGGATCACTCATTCCACTGTAATATCTAGTCCCTTTTTTTCAGCTTATGAAGAAAGTGTTCAAACCCTGGTACTATCGCATACTAGCTGCTGATCTTGGACCAATTATTTCATTTCTCTGAGCCTCAGTTTCCCCATTGTAAGACACGGATACTAGTAATTTTGACAGCATGTAGTGGTCAATAGGATGACATTAGGCAATTCTAAGCGTAAAGTGCTTAGAACAAGGAGCTCAGTGGTAGGTTCTACACTATTACAAGTGATCAAATCAGCCAGTGTTTACTGTAGAAAACACAATTCCCATATTTCAGTGACTTGTAAGAACATTTGTTTTTTAATGTATTGCTCATTTTACTTGAGGCTGTGGATCTCCTAGGTTTGGCTGTGCTGTGTTTGGCTCAGCTTCATGAAGTTTCCGTTGCCAGAATCCAGACTGAAGGAGCAGTCACTGCCTGATGTCTCAAGTTTTCATGGTAAAGAATACTTGAGGGGGTGGTGACATATGCAACTCTCATCATGTGTCTCCTGATAAAGGGCCAATTATAAGTCTCCACTTGTAATTGGCCCATTGTCACTGCATCCTTCATTTCACTGGTCAACAAGAGTGACCAAACTCCATTGTTACTTCATCCTTCATGCCATTGGTCAACAATAGTGACCAAAGCCCATTGTCACTTCACCCTTCATTCCATTGGTCAAGAGTGACCAAACCCTATTGTCACTGCATCCCATGATCTATTCATCTACAAGAGTGACAAAACTCAAAGTCAACGGGGCAGGAATGTGTAGGTTGACAGCTGAAAGATGGAAAATAATCCAACAAAGCAGCTGCCATCAAACTATCATCATCATCCTTACCTCATTTTTTTCAAAATGGAAGACACTCTACTAACCTTTGGTGGAGAGAAGACGACGCACAGAGAACTTCACTACTGTCAAGCTTGTAAGCAAAGGTGCTGTGCAAACATAAGGAAGGGGGTGACTAGTCACATTTTTGTAAATTAAAGGAAGACAGTTGTTAAGTCCATGAATGCAGGTGAGCCCAGCATGACCAAAACCAGTGTGCGAACAGAGACAGGGGTCTTGTAATATTTCTCTTCCCTTATGCACAACATTATCCCAAGGCAAAGAACAAAAGTATTACATAATCTAATCTTTAGAAGAATTGTGACATTAAATTTAATATGAGGCAGTAAAATGCATTTTGTGGTTTAAGGCAGTGATTTTGCTCTGCAGAATTAATGAGAAAAATGTATTTCCTAAGATTGTGTGTCTGCCAGTTTTCTGGAGTAATAAATGCATTTTCAATCTCAGAAACTGCTGTGTAATTGATTGAGACTTCCCTTGTTTAGAAGGAAAGAGATTTGTCTGGTTTATTTTGTTTGTGTTTAGTTAATGGTAGCGTTGGTGTTGGTTTCTTAATTTATTGCTACTGATCTATTTGAACACATTGTTGTCAAGGAACTGACTTGGAAGAGGTGTCTATTGCCAGCCATGTGACAAGGTGGTAGTCAGAGGAAAAAAATAATAGGGCAGTCAGGAGAAAAAATAATCAGACTTCAGTATTTCACAGACTAAACCAGGACACAAAATACATAGGCAGACTCTCTTTACAAAACAGGACTTTATCCAAAGCAGGGTGTTGAGGAAATTGCCAAAATGGGCTTCATTTTATGGCAGGTATCATTTTGAATTTTAAATTGCTTTATTTTCATTTCTCCTCAGTCTTCAATGGTTGCAGCATCTGATACAATCAAATCTCCATAAAGAATGTTTAAGAGTTTAGCTTGATACAATCAAATCTCCATAAAAAACGTCATGGTGAAGCAGTTGTAAGGTGAGACTCTTTGCAATGTGTTACCTTCACTTCCCAACATACTTTGTGATACATGCATCTTCCTAAAATTAGGAGATGACACAATTCACTTGGGGTTTAGAAGAATAGGCTACACGGAGTTAGGATGCCAGGCTCAAACCTCAGCTGTCACCTGCTCCTCCTGTGGTCTTTGTCATTTTGTTTTAGTGTCTAAGCCTCAATTTCTTCAACTGAAAAGTGAGGAAGTAAATAGAGTCTAATATATCACGAGAATTAATTAAGATATTGCCTTGTATTTCTTATTATGATAATTTAATGGACATATTTTTATTTGTTTTCTTTCTTCATATGTTTAGACAATGCTGGAAATAATGTTAAGACAAGCTAACTAGTTTAGGCATTGGGAGAAATGGAAAACCACTGAGCTGGAGAAACTTCCTGTGACTTGTAACTGACATAAAACTGACCCAGAAAAAAACTAGATAAAAGCCCATCACTCCCTACCCTCAAGTGCTTCTCCCTCTTGGAGATCTCCTACACTGAACTTTCTTAATTGTGCACTCTTCGTTTAAATGAAAGCTGTTTCCTCTATGTTCTGCTACTCATCCTTGAATTCTTTCCTGCAGCAGAGTCAAGAGCCTAGTCCTGGTACATGAAAGGATTTTGCCTCTAGGGAAGAGACTTCCAACTCCACTAGAAGTCAGCCACGTCCTAACTGGGGAATTATCATTCTCTCTCTCTCTCTCTCTCTTTCTCTCTCTCGTGATCTTTTCCAAGCCCACTGGCAATACTGTAAAACATGTGGCAGGATGAGAAAGCCTGCAGGGACTGTGAAGTGGAAGGACATTCTGATGCCTTGGCTTGGCCCCAAGACCCCAGTATGGATGGCAAAGATCTCCAGAACAGGGTAGGGTGCACTTAAACCAACTACTTAAACAAGTGCATACTGAATCTAATCATTTAGAAAACTTTATGCTACCGGGTGATAACCTCCAGCACAGAGAGATAGAGAGTATTCTAAAGCTGACATTTTTACGGATTACAAACTCTTTTTAGAATCTAATGGGAGATTCAGAGCTACCCATCAGAAAGCCACGCATATGTTTCCCGGCGTGGGAACTTTTAAAATCAATTTTTGAAGATTAGTGGACCCTTTCAAACCTCTCTAAATAATGTTCTAGGAGTCTCAGCCCTTATGTTAAGAGTCCCTGTCCACTTCCCCTGCTGCAATACCATAGATGTTCAACAAAGATACTAAACACATAAGTTTACTCAGAAAATCTCTCTAATGGCTGCACTTGGGACTCCACCAAGATCACTTTGCTGGGCCTGGACACATATCCTGCAGCTGATGTCCATGACGCTGCTAAGAGGTCCTATCCTTGCCCAGGTATTCAGAAGTCTTCCAGCCACCTTGCCCAGAAATGTCAGAGACATTACACCATTCCTCAGGAGTGTTCTGAAGGCAATGGATGTCTAACACTAGGGTACAGAAGCCAAAGTCTTCCTAAGGTGAGTCCACTCTGGTGGCATTAACAATTCAGAGCTCTTGCAGGAGCTGCCTTATCTGGGCTTCCATCTTTGTTCTACCTCACTTGTTTCTTCTTTCACATCTCTCATGTTTCTTCTCAGAGCCACACCCCTACTCAGTCAATTATGTGCCTCCTCCCAGGTTCTGCTTCAAGAAATCCTGACCATCCACTATTTTTTTTAAGAGATAAACACAGGCTACGTGGATCCACTTAGCAGTCAGAGGCCTACTGTGTATCAAGCTCTTTTTTAGGCATGGGAATCACTGTGAACACAGGACTTCAAGCTAGTGAGAGGAAGCCAGTAAACTGATACAATAGGATAGGATAGGATAGGATGGATAGGATAGGACAGGACAGGACAGGATAGGATAGGATAGGATAGGATAGGATAGATCAGGAGGTGACAGCCCCATGGAGAAAACAATCTCAGCATAAAAATGTGGAGACTAAGGGAGGTGGGTGCTACTTTAGACAGAGGCATGAGGGAAGGCTTCTTTACGAGACACTTAAAAGGAGACAAAAAGGAGTATGTGTAAGGCAATCTGGCTGATCTCTAGGAAAGAGCCTTCCCAGCAGAGATGGGAATTAACATGAATACCCCAAGACAAACATTATATGTAACACCGAACTGTGACATGTCTTTGGGGTCTACTTTAGAGTTTGGGCCACAACAGCACACCTGTACCAGATGTATGGCGTGGTGCCTGGCACCAAGCAGGTGATCAGGGATGGGGCCCTGTTGTTCATAGTATCACTTGTCAAATCACCTTCAACAATGTGGTGCACTCTGATTGTGATCTCTGGTTGAAGGTCAAAGGCCATCAAAGTCACAAAAGCTTCCCACACTGCCAGGGGATTCCCTGGCGACACGTTGAGTGTCAAGTCAGATTTGTCTCTGTCCTCAGGGGGAGTGTGGAGCCACTGGGGCCTGTTTTGGGAGTTTTACTGATGACCAAAGGACACAGTTGCCCATTGGGAAACACTGAACTGGTGGATGGGATGGGGAAACCGACATTCGCTTCCTGAGAAAACTCAAGTCATACTGAAGAATATTCCTCAGAGGATTGTTTGGGAAATGAGATAATGACTTGATAATTTTGTAACTAATGTGATCAAGAAGATGAAATTTCCTTGTGACTAACACCAGCCTGGAACCCTATCCAATCCACGCTAGGAGGGTCATTAACATTCAGGAGCAGAGGGGGCTCCTTAACATGAAATAAATTTCCTTTGTGAGAAATCCCAGCTCCATAGGACAGGGCTACTCTTCAGAAGATTCTTAAGGCAGTTGCTCCAGCATGATTTGTTCAAAGGCTTAGAAAGGAAGGGCTTCAAATTATGGAGACTAGGCCAGGATCACCTCTTTCCCTGTAGTGTGGGCCAGTGCCTTGGGGCTGCCTTTCAATGGCCCTAATGGGAAAGATACACACTAAAGCCTCCTCTAGGCTGCAGGACAGATTTAAGGCTCAGATATTATAGAGTTACTGGAATGACAATGATAGTTTCATTTTACACTGATCTCAACTTGGCATGTAAACTGATAGTGGTGGGCACTGCCCTGGAGCAGCTGAGATGGCAGCTGGTTCAATGCACATTTACAGATGTGCCCAGTGGAAACTGACACCAATCAGGATAATAAGTACCTGAACAGGTGTGTTTCTCAACTCCAGATGTATGCTTCTTGTCAACCTCCAGTGTTTACAGTAATGGAAAATGCTTGCACTATATGGGAACATACATGGATAAAAAAAGATTCTAAAGTGATTAGGGTTGGAAGGGACACCCTCTCTAAGGAAGCATCTCTATGTGAAATAACTACATCTTATGGGCAGGCTCCACACTTGCCCTTGTGTTATTTTTTTCAGTGTGTCCAATTTAGTTACAAAGCTACTGGGAATGTGGTAAAAGCTTACTTTAATTCTTACCTTACAAGTAAAATGAGTAAATTGAGAATTAACTCCCAAACTGGCACATGTTCTTTGGCCAAAGAAAGTAAAAGAAAGTGTCAGTTAAAAACAAACTATTTAAACTATCCACCCCCAAATAAAATCTTTTCAAATGAGGAGGAAAGCCAGGACACATGGATTCCATATTCCAAAGCAGCATCTATCCCTGCCCTGCAAGATGATTTATTTGAATGCACAGTGTAGATGAATAAAAATGTTGTGTTTCCTCTGTATCTATTCTAGACCTTAACACAAAATAAAAAATGCTTTATGTGACAAAATGGACCCAAAATAACTGTTAAAGTCAAAAATATTTTGAAGGGATTTCATAAAACATGACTATCTCCTAGTTTTTCTATGGATGACATTACTGCTTTTTTCCATTGGGAAGATATTTTCTCTAATGGACTTTGGTCATTATTTCCCATCTGAACAGTTTCCTGCTCATCTTAAGTCAGAGGAGTCGATAAACACTGCAACTAATTAGAATGTCTTCTTCACTTTATTTTTTAAAATAAAAATCAAAGAGCAAACTCCAAAAGTCCACCATGACCGACGTAAATTGCATAAAACATTCAATAAATCAAGAGGTACTAAGAATTTAAGATGTGCAAATACATTTTTAAATTCACTGTTGGCATTTACAAACAAAAATCTAAATTTCAAAGATTTACTATTTTCCAAACCTTATTTCAAACTTCCATTTCTACTTTTATTTTGAAATTGATTTTACTAGCCTGTGTTCATATACTCTGAGTTCTGGAGAGGACCAGCTGGGTTCTATGACTTGGTACTCTTATGTTCCAAGTGGGGGAAAAAGCAGCAGGTATTAGTAGAAAACAGTTACCCAAAGTGCTGAAGACTCATTCTGATGGCGATAGATTTGTACACTCGAGAGAGCAATTTTGACTCTTCTGTTGCCAACAGCCTAGAGACAGGAAAGCCTGCTACTCAACAGCCTTGATATCACAAAGCCAACTTTTATATTTACATCCGGTTTCTGAAAAAAATGTCCATAGGGCCTGAAGAAAGACCAGGCCTGGTATGGAGTATTAATTATGACAGAGCACGTTATTGCCAAAGAGTCATCTTTATTCATCTCAAAAGCAAAGAAAGAACATTTTTCCAAGATGTCAAAAAAATATGTGGGAAGTTTCAAAAAATGCACACACTCCAACAGAGAGCCTGCGGGGTCTTGGCAAACGCACCCACCCATCTTTCAGCTAAAATATCTATATCTGCCTTCAAAGCAGAATCCCGACTGTCTTGTGTGTTTTCTTATCTCTAGAGTTCTATTTTTTCTGAGAAGCTCAGCACTCTGTGCCTTTGGTCCCAAGCACCTCCTCTACCTCAGTACATACACATAACCAAGCCATTGAGAAGTAAAGACCAAGAGGGAGGCAGAGGTCAAAGTCTCACTGCATCACCCATTTCAGCACTGACTTTCAAGTTTGGTTTGACTCTGAACCGGGAAGTGAGAAACACGAGCCTATTTTCTGAGACATATGAGAAGATTTCCCCAGTCTGCTGAGAGAACAAATGAGAAGTTCTTAAAAGGCAAAGGTTGTTTTTAATTGTTTAACTTTTAGTTATGTATTTATTGGTCTGTTTGTTTATATTTAGAGATGAGGTCTCATTCTGTCACCCAGGCTGGAGTGCAGTGCCACAATCTTAGCTAACTACAGCCTCAAATTCCTGGGCTCAAGCGATCTTCCCACCTCAGGCTCCTAAAGCACTGGGATTACAGGCATGAACCACTACACCTGGCCCCTGTAATTGTTAAAGGACATTTTTCTTTTGATTTTTTATAAATTATTTATATTTTGCATTAAGGATGTAAAAGAAAACTCTGGCTAAAATTTTAAAATATAATTGTGTGTCTCTATACATGCATGTATATGTGTATGCATATGTATACATGCATGATTTGACTATACATACTGCTGGGGCTCAGAAGATGACTTTACAAAATGCAGCAACTTGGCAACTGAGAAGCCACAGAAACAGTAGGGTCACTTAGACCTTCCCCCGCTTTTCTGTGCAAGAGCTGGCCGTAACGGAATTTGCTAACTTGCTTCCCCTGAAATTAGGTCATAAACCCATCATATGACAGGTACCTTTCCCTGTACCAGGAAGAAAAGAATGCTACACAGAACAGGAAGGATCTGAACCAAAAATCCTTGCTAAATTCCCCTGTTTATTGCCATGACGTCATACCCCCTTTTTATCCAATCATACTCCTGACTTCCCACTCTTCACTGAAACTACACATAAAATTACATGTTTCTGCTGGGTCTTCTGCTCTTTATTTCTGAAGCCTTCTGTGTCTCTTAAAACTTTTGGTAAATTAATGTGTTATGCTTCTCTTTTGCCAATTTGCCTTTTGTTACAGGCCATGCACCTTGTGATGGGTGAAGGAAATGGAATTACCTTTTCTTTATTACAATACAGAGGCTCATATTCAAAAGGGAAATATTTCTTGGATAAAATAATGAAATGACTGAATAGTTAAATGCCAACATTCATGCTAAAATAATGAGTTACCCATTATTAGAAGGTGCATTTATTCCAGAAAATGGAGTCACTTTATTTCCGAAACATTTTCAGCAATAGAAAAAGGAAACTGAAAGCCATGCAGAGAAAAATCACCATGTTCCTGATGGTCCCATCAACAATTCTTACATAAGTACTTTCTAGGACAAAACTTTTAGGCCACACATTTCACAATATTGTTATTCAAGGCTTTATTCCCCATCACTTTAAATATTTCAGTGTGAGATACCTATATATTTAAATAGTTCAACCTTGCTTTAATTTTAAAATGCACTTAAATTGCATGTCCACTTAAGTTACACATCCCAGTTTTCCATGTATTTTCTATATTACACAAGCACAAACAAGCAATCAGTATTTTAGGAAAACTTTTCCATTTATTTAAAGTTGTCCCTTTATAGAACAGAGGATATGTGTTATATAGGTGTGTAATGAAAGATGTGGTTGCTGAGTTTATAAAACATTTGTCATATAAATGTGAAGTTTGAAATAAATAACTGAGAGCATTTTTTAGCATGATTTGACTGTGTGAAAACAATTGTCTAAATTTTGTTTATGTGTCAAATGAAATAGTCCTCTGTGGTTCTTGCTATAAAATTAAATGGTTCTCCAATGAATGAAGTCTTGACTCTGGGCCCAATGTCCCAAGATTCACAGGATGATTTTCTACAAGAGGCCAACGAGAATGCTAATTAAAACACACAAAAGTGAACTTCCTAAAACTTTTTTTCTTTGTTCTTGTTTTTTGTTTTTTGTTTTTTGAGTTGAAGTCTCACTTCATTGCCCAGGTTGGAGTGCAGTGGCACACTCACGGTCACCCCAGCATTGACCTGATGGGCTCCAGCGATCCTTTGGCCTCAACCTTTCAAGTTGCCAGAACTACAGGAGCGTGTTATCACACCCGGTTATTTATTTATTTATTTATTTATTTATTTATGTATTGTAGAGACGAGTTCTTGCCAAGTTGCTTGGGCTGGTGTCGAACCCCTGGACTCCGGCAATCCACTCACCTTGGCCTCCTAAAGTGCTGGGATTATAGGCTGAGTCACTGAGCCCAGCCCCCCTAAAACTTTTAAAAGTTATCAAGTTTAAAAATAATTATTGTACTCTACCCCAAAGCAGAAAGCACACTTTTTTTAAGTACACATAAAATATTTATTAAGATAAATCATAACTTGTTCCATAAATACAATCTCAACAAATTTAGAAGAGCTGGAATGAGAAAGCAGAAAAACATATTACAGAAAGACAATATGGAGATTTCCAAATATTTTGGAATTTAATTACACACATAATAATCCAGGGGTCAAAAAAAGAGTCTTAATAGAAATTTTTAAGTGCATAGAACTAAAAAAATAAAAATAAAAAATAATATGCCTAGAACTGAATGAAAATAACAACACAATATATCAAAATACATTTGAGCAATGGAGGGCTGACTGGAAAATTTATAACACAAAATGCTTACTTTAGAAATGAAGAAAAGTCTCAAATGCCCCTGCCTAACAAACCTAGAAAAATAAGATAAAAATACACTCAAAGTAAGCAAAAGAAAGTAAATAATGAGTAGAAATCAATAAAATTGATAAGAGTAAAACAATAAATTCATTGTGACAAAAACCTGATTTTTCTATTTTTTTTTTAAATCATAAACTTCTTACAAGACTTACCAAAAAAAAGAGAGAGAGAAAAACACAAGTCACCAATAGCAGAAATTAAATTGGGGACATCACTATAAATTCTGTAGTCACTGAAAAAGACAGTAAAAGAATATCATGGACAGGTTTAAGCCCATAAACTTGAAAACTTAGAAGAAATTAACCAATTTCTGAAAGAACTACCAAATCTCACCCTATCTGAACCATTAAAGTCATTGGATTTGTAATTATAAGCTTCCTGACAAAGAAGTTTTCAAGGTCTTATAATTTCACCACATAATTCTATCAAATATTTAAAGATACATTAACACCAATTTTATACACACTCTATCAGAAAATGGAAGAGGGAACACTTCTCAACACATTTTATGAGGCTGGTATTATGCTGATATCAAAACCAGACAACAATAGAACCAAAAAGGAAAGTTAGAGACCAATATTTCTTTTGAAATTAAGTGCAGAAATTCTCCAAAAATATTATCATACTGAATTTAACAACATGTAAAAATAATAATATCCATGACCCAAAGGTATTTACTCCAGGATTGCAAGATAAATTCAGTTTTCAAATTAAATCAAGGCAATTCGCCACCACAACACGCTGAAAAGATTATATAACCATATTGGTGGACACAGAAAAAGCATTTGACAGAATCCAATGTCCATATATATGTATATACATACCTTGGCAAGTCAGAAATAGTGAGAAATTACTTTCATTTTGATATAAAGCATCTGCAGAAAACTACAGTTAGTACCATATTTAATGATTAAATACTGAATGCTTTCCTTCTTAGATCATAAATAAAGAAAAATTTATATTGTCATCACTCTTACTCAACATAATGCCAGAGAATTTAAGCCACAGCAATAAAGCAAGAAAAATAAAATAAAATTGTACACAAATTTAAAAGGAAGAAATACTCTATTTGCAAATAACATGATTATCTATGTATATGGCTTTAAAAAATGAATCTAAAAAAGACTCCTATCACCAATAAGTAAGTGAGTCACCATGGATGCAAGATTGAAGATTAATACATGGAAATAAATAGCATTTCTATGTATTAACAATAACCATACTGACATGTAAATGAAAAGTGCAGTATCTTTTTTTGTTGTTGAAAAAGCAGGACTTATTGAGAGGACAGAAAAGCTGCCACAGTAGGAGGGGACCCAAAGGGGTTGCCCATATAGTATCTTTTTAAATCACTCCAAATAAGGCAAGATAGTCTGGTGTAAAATTAACAAAATACATGCAGGATCTGTGTGCTGAAAAACATCAAATTTTAATTTAAAAAATCAAATATATAAATCAATGGAGAAACTTGCTCTGTTGATGGATTAGTTGATTACGCATAGTAAAGGTGTGAATTACAGTGAATTATCCTGAGTTAAAAAAAAAAAAAAAAAGCCAATGCCAAAAGTTACATGTTGTATAATTTTGATGATTGACATGAAAAAGTTTTAGAAATGTGGGCTAGATTATCGGTTCTCAGGGATCAGAACCAGGAGAGAAGGGAAAATGTATGTGGTTATAAAAGGGTAATGGGAGAGATTCTTCTAATGTTGGAAATGACCTGTATCTTCATTGTGTTGGTTGATATACAAGCCTACAATGGCAATAATATTTTATAGAATGTAAAGGATTACAAGATAAATTTGAGAAATTTAAATAAGATCTTTGAGTTGTATCAATAGCATTAACTTGGTTGAGACATTTACTACAGTCTTCTAAAATGTCATTATTGGGAAAACAGGGGCAAAGGATAGAAGAGATTTCTCTGTGTTATTTTTTAAAACTGCATGTGAATCTTCAATTATTTTTAATAAAAATTACTTTCTAAGTACAGAAATAGAACTTTAAAAATATTTTTTCTCTCCCTGTATTGACTTTTTTCTATTTTCTAAACTTTCTGCTGAAATTTTACTTTATTTTATTTTTATTTTTTATTTTTTGAGTTGGAGTCTCACTCTGTTGCCCAGACTGGAGTGCAGTGGCCACTCCCGGCCACCGCAGCCTCGACCTGCTGGGCTCTGGCTATCTTTCTGCCTCAGCCTTCCAAGTAGCTGGAACTACAGGCGCTCGCTACCACGCCCAGCTGATTTTTGATTTATTGTAGAGATGAGGTCTCGCCAAGTTGCCCAGGTGGGTCTTGAACCCACGGGCTCAGGCAATCCACTCACCTCAGCCTCCGAAAGGCGTGGGATTACAGGCTGAGCCACCGAGCCTGACTCTGCAGAAATTTTAAGGGCATTTATGTTCTGGGGTTTTAACCTTACCTGTGTGCAATATAGCTACAAAATCAGTTTTCTTTTTTCCTGGTACACATGGTGTTTGCTAGAGTTTACTGGGTGTTGTTCATCTGGGATAAACTTCTATTGTCTTTTCTTCTTGCTTTCTCTGACATGCAACACACCAGTGTGTTGAAGCTCCCATTCTTTGGTGTGGCAGCTGCTTCTCCACCCTGTGCTCTGGCCTCTAAAGCTGCACATCTGGACCCTGAAGACAGTGGTTGCGCATTCCCAATTGTTCCAAGTCCTATGGTCTTTGTCTAACCTGTGAACCTCCCTCCACGTGACCACAGACTGTATCCTGGTTTATAATCTGGTGTCCTCTCAAGAGGCTTACAGGTGTCTCCGTTGGGGAACTTTGATCATTCCATTCCCAGGGGAAGGAAAAGACTTTATACATGTCGTTTGGCTCAGGTTATTTATCAAAATTAATTATTTGGGTATCTCAGCCGTAAATTCCTGAAAATCCAAGCAGATGCATGGCCCCCAGGAAAATGGATTTCAATACTTAGTATTTTAGATCTTTCTCACCACTTTGGTTTAGACATTATGGATGCAATACCTACTAGTTTTTAAATGACTAACTACAACACGGTGATATAATCCATGACTTCAACCAACAGTAAGTATTTAGAACAGAAAAGTCTTCAATGAAATTCTGTTGAGCTAAAAAGTGTCCATACTAGCCAAATCTGAAAACAATTAAAATTCACTGTTTATTCCTACTAACTAGTTTTCCTGACTCTTTAGATTCACACACACACACACACACACACACACACGTACATTTATGCATGTGTTTTATACACTAAAAAGGGACCTCTATTCCCTACACTGAACAGGGTGTACATGCCAATCTCCAAGTTCCTCAGCCCTCTTGAGGTCACTATAAAGTCCATAGGATTATTTTATTACAGTAACTTCTTTTGAGCTGAAAAACTTATGAAGGCACCTGAACCTCCACTCTTGAGTTACTTCTTATTCTTTCCTTCCATGGGAGACTTTGGAGTACTTTCCTTCCATGGGAGACCTTGGAGTACTTTTTGCTTGGCCAACATACACGTCTCCTTGGAATCATTCCTCAACTGCTCTCTCCTGGTTTTCATCACTTTCTATGTAATTGCTGAACTGATCTTTATATTCCCAATTTATATCCTCACTGTCATCCGTGCCGACTTGATGCTCATCAAGATATGATTCAAATTTATCCTTGACATTTCCTTTACTCAGGGGGCACTCTTCCTCTTGGTCTTCTGAAAGGACTCACTAATCATCATTCCTAACTTAAACAACATTTCTCTGCCATCTGTAATCACAACCGACCATGTAAAGTCAAGGTTTGCCTAGACAGACATCACCATTTCATACAATAATGAGACTGTAACTGAATAACCTCTGGGATAATAAATGCTTAAAAGTGACCCTCAACCAACACTGAGAACAAAATCCAAGAACTGAAAGTTGCCTCCTAAGAGGAAATGAAAGCAAAGCATTATGTGATTATTAAATTTCTCCAAATTAAAAAATAACAATGATTTACATCGAAATATCTTCTAAATATATAGACTGAGAAAATAGTCTTCTATGTTTTATAATCTTGAACAGTTGTTGGCATGCCTTGACCTGCCATCAATAATGTGTGCTGTAGCCACCCTGGTATGAGGAACAAATAATATACTTTAACGAACGCATTAAAGTGTAAATTAATTTATTGCATGCCATGTAACAGAATTTTACTTCGACCTTTAAAAACAATTTGAAAGATCAGGCAATTTATCTGAATCAATTTCAGGTGCAACTAATCAGACTCATCATCAGGAAGCCAAAGCTGATAAAGCAAAATATGCACTTGCTGGAAGTCCTTGGGAAGGTGCAGGCTGATGCTGGCCGGTGCAAACACCACAGGGCCCCTGGTGTCTTCAGAAATTATTTGTAGAAGTTTAAAAATAGGGGAGAGTTTTGGAGTTGGCAATAATTGCTGCAAACGGTAGCAATTTAGTGACCATTAGCCGCAGTTAAGTAGCTGAAATGGAATTTCCAAGTATCAAAACCCACCTGCTTTGGCAAAAGTGAAAACATGTGATCCTTTGGTCATGGTCTAGCTGAGGGCTGTGCCTCCACAGATAAACCCATTGGAACTCAAATAGCACATAGGTCAGTGTGTAAAGGTATATTAAAGGAAAATGAATCTAAGCAACTGAATACTTTTCTCAGGGTTGCGACAGCCCGGGTTAGAAGCAAGAAGAACTTTACAAATCTCCAGTACTAACTGTGAGAGCTCTGTTGCTCTCCGGTGCAGGATGTGATAACCCAGAGGGAAGCTTCTCTACTGACCAGTGAAACGTGCAGGGAACAGTCAGAAGGGCGTCTCCCGAGATGGCGCTACACACTACATAGAACCAAACAAAGGCTACAAAGGCCCTAAATTCCAGCTTTTCCCGTGCGCACAAAACAACTTAAACCTATGTGCAAATATTATCTCCCTATAGGAATACTACCTCATACCCCCCTCCAATAAGACCCTAATGTGGCACTGGCCAGCCCTTGCCAGGCCCCGGCACAGCACTGGCCACCCCCACCCAAACCAATAAATACAGACCTCTCTCTCACTCTCCCTCCCCTACCCGGTGGTTACAGACCCTCTTCCTTCTTTCTGTAGCCGCCGTTTTAATAAATCTCTTGGCCTTAAAGGGTATTGAGTCTCGCTGCGCACCACCATCTTTCAACCAGGAATGCAGGGCCTCTGGGGATCTCACTTACTGTGGGGACTGAAGCAAGTCGTAGGCCACTGCTGTGGAGACAATGGCCCTTCCGTCTGCTCAGTGAGGCTGCAGGGAAAGAGATGTGCCAACCACGAGCTGCACGCACAGCTCAGCAATGGTGACTTGGCAGTCCAGGACAATCACCAGCTTCTCAGCCAAGATGAAGTCAGAGAGCAGGGGAAAGACCTGAAAAGTATGCAGGGAAGCTCGTGTCTGCTCTACTAAAGCACTGTACATTCCTTAAATAATGTTTCCACCAAAGCGTCCTCCCAGTTCTCTGCTCACGAATGCACCTTTGGGAATTCTTTAGGAAAGTGTTGTGCCATCGTTCAATTACACTTGACAATTGAAAAGGGAGTTTTCTAAATCTCTATTGGCCCATTGACTTTTATTATTTGTAGAAATATATAATAACAGTGCATTTTCTAATTAGAGCTGATTTAATTAATGAACAATAACTAAAAACAGACTATCTAGATATTGGACACTTAAAGTAATATTTTCCCAAAGACTAACACCAATGTTTTAAAAGTAGCAGAATTGTGATAACTGTTTAAGAGAACAGTGCTCATCTTTCTTCTCCTGCTCATATTCCGTCCAGTGAACAGATAGATGTTTATTATGGGACAATAATTATGATTGCGTGGGCCACTGCTGTACATTGCACAAACCAGTCAAACAATGTGGGAAAGGAAATCTTAATGCTCTAAGGAGTCATCCTTCCTATTTACCATCAAGGGTGCAGCTAGGGATGACTAAGACCTGGAGAGAAATATGTGGCAGGCAGAATTTCTAGAAAGATTCCCCCAAAGATGCCCTGTCCCAATCTCTGGTTCTTGTAGACATGATGAAAAAGCACTCTCTTGATTATGCTATATTACATGGCCCATTTGTCCTTAAGAGAAGGAAATTATCCTGAATTTTTGGGTAGAGTTGATGCTATCACATGAGCCCTTAAAAGCAAAGACCCTTTCCTGGCTTGTGTGTAAAGGATTTGATTTAGCCATTACTGAACGTGAAAGAGACCACGTGAGAAGGAATCCAGGTGGCCTTGGAGCAGAGTGACCCCTAGCTGACAGTCAACAAGAAAACAGGGACCTCGTCATATAATCACAAATAACTCGGTTCTGCCAAAAAATCTGAAGGAATTTAGAAGCCTATTATTTCTCTAAACTCCCAGATAAGAGCCCAGTCCAGCCAAGACTTGATTTTAACCTTATTATACTCTGGGTATAAAACCCAGCCAAGCCCACCTGAGCTCTTGACCTACAGAAATATAAGCTAACAAATGGGTGCTTTTTTTTTTGAGTTGGAGTCTCACTCTGTCGCCCAGACTAGAGTGCAGTGGCCGCTCCCGGCCACCGCAGCCTCGACCTGCTGGGCTCCAGTGATCCTTCCGCCTCAGCCTTCCGAGTAGCTGGAATTACAGGCATGCGCTACCACGCCCGGCTGATTTTTTGATTTATTGTAGAGATGAGGTCTCGCTGTCTAGGCGGGTCTTGAACCCGCAGACTCAGGCAATCCACTCACCTCAGCCTCCCAAAGGCACAGGATTACAGGCTGAGCCACCGAGCCCGGCTAAATGGGTGCTTTTTAAAGCTGCTAAGTTGGTGATAAACTGACAGACAACAATAGAAAACCAACACAGAATATGACATGTTCAATCAATCATGTTTTGTCAAAAATTAACACTGGAAACATCTAAAACATTATTTGACTGTGACTTCATGTTAAGTTTCTATAAAATAAAATTTTTGGCCATTGTCACATAATTGCTACATCAAAATTTGCCCGAAAGTAGATGTACTAGTATTGTAATAAAATTAAAACATGGTACCATGATTTTTTTCCTTTTAATAAAAGGACATGTTTGACTGTTTACTTATTTTTAATGTTGTCACCTGTTGAAAGCCTAATGCAATTAAAATGTTAGACTCTGACATCTGAAAAAAACAAGCTTTCATAGCTTCGCCCACCTCCTGTGGGTGACATGCGGAAGTAGGGTTGCCAATTAGGGGAGGAGATTGCCTGCACTGTGTGCTCCAGACACCCAGAGGCAGAGGCTCTGGCCTTGGTGTCATGGAAACTAATCATTTTCAAACCACTCCCACTGCAGGGATGAGGCAGAAGCTCTGATCTGTGGAGACACTGCGAGACCTGAGTCAGGAGAGCTGTTTGGATTCTTGTTTCTCCTCCTTTTGTTGGGCCTCTAGCCAGATTCTAGGCTCTCTTTCAGGCACAGCTACCCAATCTTGGAAGGGGACATAGGAATGGCTGCCTCACTTCTCCCTCACAGGGGCGGATGACGGACAACTCATCAAGGTGTGAGATGTGTTCGGAGTGACCGTTAGGAACCATTGATTGGAACAGTTCCAGCACTGACATGTTCTTCAGATGATGCCCTCTGGTCTCCACAGAAGCAGCTTCCTGAGCTTATGGCCCTGAAGGTTGGCAGAGTACTTTCTCCTCCCACTGCCTGCCCTGATCTACAGTCTCTGCTTTCTGAGCGAAACTGCACATGTTACCACTAAAACATCTGAAATGCCTCTCCTGTCGCTCCTCCTGGCTTCTCTTTTCCTTTCTGAGGGCCCCAGCTCTTCTTCTTGCCCTGGCACCGGCTCTCCTCTGACTTCCACCTGTCAACAATCCAGCCTGAACAAGCTTCTCTTGCTCTGAGATTCTAGAATCTCTCCCTCAAGAAGAACCTACCCTGTGTCCTTGGGTCAGAGCACTTGCTTTGGTGGCTGCTGACCAGTGGGACTCGGTGGATTCTCAGTGGCAGGGGATTATATCAGGGGAGAAAGGGCCACAACTCATGTGTGCTGACCCACTGTGTGCTTCATTTCACATGTATGTAAGAGTGAGCGCTGACACCCATAGACCACACAGCACACAACAGTCTTGCATGTTCAGTCATGTCATCTCCACAGACCCCCAAGAGCAAGGTTGCCCCTTATGTCCCTGATCTGACCAGTGAGAAAAACCCAGCATGGAGAGGAGAGGCTCCTCAGCCAGAGTCACATGGCTGGTCGCTGGCAGAGGTGGACTCTGTGCTCAGGCTGGGCCATTGGGTCCTCTCCCTTTGTATAGCTAGCTCCATTCACCTTAGTAGAGCATGCAAAACACATTCTTATTTTTGCATTCAGGAACCAAGGCTCAGAGTGGCTGATGTGTGGTCCAGATAACTGCTAATCAGCAGATTTGGACCCAGCTCCATGTGATTTCAGAAGCCCACTTGCTTTTTATTTTATTTTATTTTACTTTTTATTCTAAAGATGTGGGATACAATTCAGGGTTAGGTATACGAACATTGATTGTGCAGGTATCCTTGTTGATGAGGTATGCCCCTCCCTCCTCTAGCAGTTTCCTTCAACAGCCAATTCCACCCCAGAAGCCCACTTTCTTTACAATGTGCCCTTCTGCCTTCCTGAGAAGTCTGAGAACCATCTCTGAAGTGACAGGAAGAACGTTCACCTGCACAATCGCATAGCAATTCAGGTTTCCCAAAGCCAGGGGTGAATATCTCTGTGGGTAAGAGAGAGAATTTTACGTGAAAGTATTTTAGGTGGCATTTTAAAACATAGTGAAAATTTTTTTCATTTTACTTTCCAATTCTTCCAATGATATTAAGAGAAAATCTCTGTTCAGTGCCTGGATTTTGTTAACGGGTCTCTGACATTTGCTGTTCTTCACCAGTTAATAAAGACAAACTCATTGTCACAGGCCGACAACAATATCTATTCAGAATATTTTAACAACATCAGTTTGTTCTTTCCAAATTCATCTTTAGGTGACCTTCTGTTTTATGGTGGACCGTATTTCTTGTCCTTTTGTGCTAGTCCTATGAAGCTTCCTTTAAATAATGATTAAAAATTGTAAAAGAACAATATTAAAGATTATATTTGAAAAAGGCATTACAGTGGAAGTGGCATGTAGATAAATAAAGATTTAGAGATGTCATACAAATGGGGAATGAAACAACTCTGTTTTAGAAAATATGATTCCATATTCAATATGATATCTTGCTTTGTACCTTGACTCTGCAGCTGGCTGTGAACAACATGTCTCTTTTATTCACTTTTGCACCTCCATGGCCTATAGCAATCAGCATAAAGATGCTTTAAAATATGTTTATCTACTTTAACCAACTATTCTGTGTTGTTGTGAATAATATTGCAAACTTGAGTCAAATACATATGCTTCTTACTCAAAACCACCTTTATCAGCAGTTCCTGTACCTTTAGAAGCAAAAGCTTCATAAAAACCTGTCTTTCCTCTCTGTTTCATTAATAGGCTCCATCCAAGACTTTTTCCTCAATAACTAGGTATGAAACATCATTTTCAATGACATTACCTCACCCAGAAGAGGAATTTTTATATTTTTATTGTATTTTAGATTCAGGGGGTACACACACATATTTGTTACATGGACATATTTTGTAGTGGTGGGATTGGATCTCAGGTGGCCCACTCCCCGGAAAGCGAGCATCATGCTCCATAGGGAGTATCTAAACCCCAGGCTCCCATTTGCCTCACCCCTTATTAGCATCCCAAGTGTCTGTTTTTTCCATCCTTGTGATCGTTATCTCCCACATGAGTGAGAACATGCAGTGTCTAGTTTTCTGTTTCTGAATCAGTTTACTTAGGTCAGAGAGGCATTTTAATTTTCAAATACCAGATAGAGATGCCACAGAGAGAGATGAAGGATACAGAACAAAAACACTGACATCATTCATTCTCTGTCTCTGGTGGTCCAGTCCCCAAAAGAAAGCACAACTTCCAGGATTCTGGCCCCTACTCATAGGTGATGGGAGTGCTGGGGAGATGTGGACAGATGCGGGGTGGTACCAAGAAGGGGCGATAGAGACCTACCCTGTCATTCCAGCCCCATGACTCCCAGCCTCTGTGAACTGTCATCTGGATCCAGCAGACTTTCTTGTTAGAGGCCCAAAGGGCTCTACTTCCTCTTCTTTGTCCTCACTCAATCAATTGCTATTTTGCATGAGCCCTACAATATGCCAGACCAGGTTCTATCCTGTTGCAATGGAAATATATTTATCCCCAGTGCCTGAGAAGCTTATATTTTAGAAAGTGGGGGGAAGATGTTACAAAAAAATAAAACATAATAATAACAGTTATAATATCATGTGGGTTTAATGGCTTTCACACTTCTATTTTCCCCTTTTCTTTGGATCCTAGGTATTTGTCAATTTCACCATCTCTAAGTTGAAGAATTGGCCTTGCAATTTTTTAAAACAATTCTATTGTCAGTAAAATCTTGAACCAAAAAGACTAAAATTCAGTTTGTGAAATAGACTTCCCTGCTACCCAAAACCTACCAGGAAGTAAGCAGCATGGGTGATGTCTCAGATTAAGTTCTGTGAGTGTGAGGTGGGATTGAAGAAGTTGCCCACACCAGATGCTGGAGTTTTTCCCTTGGTGTCCACAAGAGCAGGGCTTGGGGCTGGTTGTAAGGGAGCTTTGAATTTACCTCTTTCACCTGCTGAAAGCTCAGATATGGCAGGACTTCTCTGAATCTCAATCTCAGAAACTGGAACAGAGGGCATTAATTCTCAGCTTCACAAAGGAGAGAATCAAATGAGAAAAGTTTGGCCAGGCTCGGTGGCTCAGCCTGTAATCCTGCGCCTTTGGGAGGCTGAGGTGAGTGGATTGCCTGAGCCCGCGGTTTCAAGACCCGCCTGGGCAACGAGACCTCATCTCTACAATAAATCAAAAAATCAGCCGGTGTGGTAGCGTATGCCTGTAATTCCGGCTACTCGGAAGGCTGAGGTGGAAGGATCGCCGGAGCCCAGCAGGTCGAGGCTGTGGTGGCTGGGAGTGGCCACTGCACTCCAGTCTGGGCGACAGAGTAAGACTCCAACTCAAAAAAATAAAAATTAAAAAATTAAAAAATAGAAAAGTTTGGACATGGTGAGATGCTGACCAGATCTTAGTACCATGGTTGTGTCTTGCTTTGAGTGGGGTATGAGAGAAAGCAGGTTTGTAACTGCAAAGGTGGAATGACATGCCCAGAACACCCAGGTGACATGTGTGAGGTTGCTTTCTATGTACTGACATGGAAATACTCTGGGATACATTGCTGAATAAGAAAACAAACCACCAGGTGCAGAACAGTGTATGCAAGATATTACATGTAATGCAAGAAATAAAGTATATAACAATATGCATCACTATTTGATTACATTTTCATAAAAACAGAAGAAAATGATAAATTAATAAAGATAAAATTGGAAGGAGATGGATGAAGGTATACAGGGTGGAAAGAACCTTTTCAATGTATGCTTTTTATATTGTTTGATTTTGGAGCATGTAATTTTACTTTTTTTCAAAAAATAAAATACAATTTAAAAATTGAGACATATTTTTCTTCTATGATCTCCTTAAGTTGAGAGCAGATTCCACAGTATTTCAGCAACAGAACTGAAAATATTTAATTTCCTGGACTCTAGATCAGAGCAAATTAAGATTACTTTTTTTCAATAAAGGACGTCAAGGTATTTAGGGTGTATTAATCTACCGCCATCTTCAAACGCTTTCCCCTCAAGGAAAAAATGCTTCTCAGCTTAAGCAATAAGATATTTACTTAGATGTGTTATTAATATACCACTTCAGAGGTAAAGTTTACTGACTAATTCAAAGACTATAAAGCAGAGAAAACCTATCATCCCATAATCAGTGTTTTATCTTATCGTTTCACCAGCCCCTGAAATTGCTCTTCAGTGACACTTACTGACACACTCTGCTGCAAGGAACAGCCAGGTATTCTTTTGACTGTACAGCTTAGTTTCTGGCTTCTGTACTCGGCATGAAAAATAATAATAATCGCCGGGCACAGTGGCTCATGCCTGTAAAGCCAGCACTTTGGAAGGCGGAGGCGAGAGGATTGCCTGAGTCCAGGGGTTTGAAAACAGCCTGGCAACTTGGCAAGCCCTCCTCTCTACAATAAATCAAAACATTAACTAGGCATGGTGGCACACGCCTGTAGGTTGAAGTGGAAGGATGGTCTGAACCCAGCAGGTAGAGGTTGCGGTGGCCATGAGTGTGCCACTGCACTCTAGACTGGGTGACAGAGTGAGAATCCAACTTAAAAAAATGGACCAAAGATCTAAATGCAAAACCTCAAACTATAAGAATCTTAGAAAACGCAGGAGACACCCTTATAGAAATTGAAACTGGGAACCAATTCCTACTCAGAACCCTAAGAAATACCTTAAGAAACAAGATAGATAAGTGGGACCTCCTCAAATTAATGAGCTTCTGCAAAGCAAAAGAAACCATCAAGAGAGCAGGGAGACAGGCCACAGAATGGGAAAAGTATTTGCCAACTGTGTATCTGACAAAGGTCTAACATCTAGGATCTATAAGGAACTCAAACGCACTAAAAGCAAAAAAAAAAAACAAAAACAAAAACAAAAACAAAAAAACAGTCTCTTTAAAAAGTGGGCAAAAGAGATGAATAGACACTTCTCAAAAGAAGATATACGGGCAGCCAACAGACACATAAAAAAGCGCTCAGTCTCATCATCATCAGAGAAATGCAAATCAAAACCACATTGAGATACCTCCTATCCCCTGTAAGAATGGCCATCATTAATAAAACAAACAACAACAGACTCTGGCAAGGATGTGGAGAAAAAGGAATGCTTCTACACTGCTGGTGGGAATGCAAACTTGTACAACCTCTTGGGAAGACAGTGTTGCTATTTCTGAAAGCACTAGAAATTGACCTTCCATATGACCCAGCAATTCCCCTATTGGGACTATACCTGGAGGAACTCAAATTATTCTACAAAGAAGATACCTGCACACGTATGTTTATTGCCAGCTCTATTCACAACAGCAAAAACATGGAACCAATCATGTTGCCCATCAAAGCTGGACTGGATTTTAAAAATGTGGTACGTATATATAATGGAATATTATGCAGCCATAAAGAAACACAAATATATGGACTTTGTAGCAACCTGGATGGATTTGGAGTTGATCACATTCAGTGATTTATCACAGAAACGAAGAACAGTGTTCCATATGTTCTCACTCATAAGAGGACCTTGAACAATTATAATGCTGTAAGAAAGTGATTGGCAGTAATGGGAAATTGTCGGGGGTTTGTGTGTGATTGACAGCTGAGGGAAACTGCTAGGGGAGGGTGGGGCATACCTCATTAACAGGGGTATCTGTATGACCAATAATAATAATAAAAAATAATAATAGTCACTTAAATACATACCAATGATCTAGACAGAAATCAAAGGGCAATGTAAATAACCTGCTTGAAGCTGATCAGGATCAATAAACCTCCAGCACCAACTTCTTTCCAGTAGCTGATGATGTTCCAAAGACCTCCAGAAAAAGCAACACTAACAATCTTTCTTCCTGCTCCTCCTCATCTTCTATCTGTCTTTCGGCTCCCCTCTCCTTCTCCTCTTCTTACCTGTTTTTATCTTCTTCTTTTTCTTCTTGTTCTTATTCTTACCCAAAGCTAGGCAGCATATTTGGTAAACAGGGCCTATTAAAAAATGACAACAACTAAAACACCTAAGATGAGAGCTAGATCATGATACTCATGACAGGGCATCTAACTCTTCACCAAAGTCTTTCCTCTTCTCCCATTGTGTAGCCAAGGCTTACATTCTCTAATCTCCCTTGCATCAAACAAGGTCACGTGAAGCCATGTAGCCAATCGAATGGGAGAGAAGCAGAAATACTTCACAGTACTTCTGGGCCAAATGACGTTAAGAAGGGATTTGCCTCCATGTTTTTCCCCCTATCCTCCAGGCAGAAACAGACAAAAATAAGATCCCAGGATGATGTAAGAATCACAGAATTTAAGGGATCTGGGGATTTGGGGTCTTACACACCATGCAAGAGAGCTACCTTGTGCACAGGAATACCCACTGTGGACTATTACGGGAGTTGAAACAAACAAGTAAACAAACAAACTTGTGTTGTGTTTGATCCATAATACATTAGGAGCATATTTGATTCAGCATGTTAGCATAGTTAAATAACACAATAGCAGTTTCTTTAAAAGGTCAAAAACAATTTTTGAGTGCTTACTCTTTGCCAGGTATGGCTTTAAGTGTTTCATGGGTATCTCTCATTGAATTCTCCAGACAACTATGAAGTATAATTCTCATCCTTAATTTGGAGATGAGGAAAGAGGAATTGAGGGGCCAAGTGACATGTCCAGAGTCACAGAGGCAAAAGGTACTGAGCCAGAATTAACACCAGGCGGTCTGACTACAGAGTCCACACCCACGCCAATTGTCTTGAGCTCTGAAGACCTTGGATGACCTCACAAACAGCTGACAATGAATAACACGGGAAAAAGCAGTAGGGATACTGGAATAGAAACAACTGTGAGGACCTCCTCAAGGCCAGGCCCTGTGCTCGGTGCTTCTATGTATCAAATTATTTTATTTAATCCTACAGACTACCTTGGCATTTGAGAAGTATTTGAGCCTTTCATCGATGACATCAAGGTGGCATTGGACATGTGCATCTGGAGCTCAGAAGAGAGCCTTGAGTTACAGATAGGTACTTGGGTGAGAAAGGGAAGCTACAAGAATAGTCCTAGTTTGTGGCTTGCAAAAGAGGCTGCAGGGTGGCACTACTGGCTGAGCTGGGGAGCCTTGCAAGCAGCCCAAACTGATGCTGCAGCCTTCAAAGCCAGCTATGACACCTCACTGGCTTCCATTTCTTCATCTATTCTATTTTTCTATTATTATCCTATTATTCATCGATTCTATTACTATTCCCATTGCAATTTCCTCATGTCACCGTGCTAGTAAGTACCCAAATCTCATCCATCTGACCCCATGCCCAGACCATTCTTACCAATTTCAGCCAATGTTTTCCTTGGGCTTGGGTCCCAGAGAACCAGTTTTACCACATTTAAAGGGAGTTTTAAGAGAGCCGGGCCCCAGGAGCATCAGATACACAGCCCTCTCACCTGTTCCTCACTTCCACTGGAGGCCACTGGCATCCTCCAGCCCTTAATCTGACTCAGCTCTGTGTCTGAGATCTCAATCTGCATGGGGAGTCTGGGAGCCCAGACAGTGACCTCGAACTGGGAGATGAAGTGCTGGTGGGTGAAGATCACAATTGTGTCCACCTTGCTCTTCATTTCCTTCCCATTCACAAAAACAGAATCACAGGTGTTGGAAACCTGTGAGGAAGAGGAAGAAACTTGAGATGAATGAGGAGGGAAAGCACCAGCAAAGTCCAACAATAGTGAAAGTTCATGAACTGCAATAGTTCTGATTTACTAGACACCAAGACAACCAGATGAACAGGAAGGGTACAAAAGGTAATTTGTAGACACTGATTAGTTACAAATACTGACAAATAGACTCCAGGAAAACCATCCTGTATCACGAAATATTGACAAGTAGACCTATTAACATAATTTAATGGAATTATACCACCTTTGTTGCCGTGTGTGTGTGTGTGTGTGTGTGTGTGTGTGTGTGTGTGTGTGTTCTTTAACAGGTGTACTCAACATACTGCTAATCAAATGCATCATATTTAATTCTTACAACTTATTTGAAGATACATAAACTGTGGCCATATGTCACCCAAAAAATCACTTTATTCAACCCATTAAGAGGATCACATTAAGCCGGGCTCGGTGGCTCAGGCTGTAATCCCGCGCCTTGGGAAGCTGAGGTGAGTGGATTGCCTGAGCCCGTGGGTTCGAGACCTACCTGGGCAACTTGGTGAGACCTCATCTCTACAATAAATCAAAACATTAGCCGGGTGTGGTAGTGCGCGTCTGTAATTCCAGCTACTTGGAAGGCTGAGGCAGAAGGATCGCTGGAGCCCAGCAGGTCGAGGCTGCGGTGGCTGGGAACGGCCACTGCACTCCAGTCTGGGCGACAGAGTGAGACTCCAACTGAAAAAACAAAAAGGGATCACATTATTTTTGAATCAAGAGAACTTTGCACTAAATTTAAATCCTTATTGGTAAAATACTTATGAAGTGCACTGGAAACATTGACATTTTGACCCATTAAACTGTAATCTTGCAGAAAAGAAGCAAGGATGTGGTATTTCATTATGTTCTCTTTGTTCAGGAATTGGGGTTATCCTCTTGAGCATGCATAAATAGGAAGAAGGTTAAATAACAGACAAGTGTAGCCTTTATTTTGCCTGGCATCTTCCAGATAAGCAAATAAACTGTTGCTGACTTTCTCTCCTGGACCATCAGGAAAATATATTTATTTGTCTAGGTAGAGAAGGAAAGGAGGGAGCAAGAAGCATTTAATGTTAAGAGGACACAAAACAAAACATGAATTCAACACGGCATCACAAAACTGCAAGGAGCTCACAATGTCATTTTACAGAAGAAGAAACTGAAGCCACTAAGGTGACATAGCTGTCTCAAGATTACACATGACTTTGAAGGCTGCAGCATAAGCTTGGACTGCTGGCAGGACTGAGCTCCCCAGCTCAGCCAGTCGTGCCACCATGCAGCCTCTTTTGCAAGCCACAAACTAGGACTATTCTTGATGCTTCTCTTCCTTGCCCGAGTACCTATTTGTAGCTCAGGACTTCCCTCTGAGCTCCAGATGCACATGTCCAACTGCCACTTTGATGTTATCTATGAAAGGCTCAAAGATTTCTCGAATGCTAAACATCCAAAATCAAACTCATGACACCCTCTCTGTCCTCTTCACAGCAATATCCTCCACCTTAATAATTGACCTTATCCAGCAGCACAAATAAAAATCAATATATTGCCCTTACTCTCTCCTGGGTCCTTTACCCCTCACACTCAATACGTTAGGCTGTCTCAGTTTTACTCCTAAGTACCATTTCTCTCTGCTGCTATCACACTAGACCAGGTCTCCATCGCTTTCCATGGAATATTTGCTGCAGTTTCAGAACCAGCCTCCCCACATGCCTTCCTCCCACACTGCCCTCCTCCCCCTTGGGAGCTTGCATATTCTGAAAAAAATGCAAGTATAGTCACATCATCTCCTGCTCAAAGCCTTTCAATTGTTTCCCTTGGCTTTTGCAATCTCTAATCTACTCTCAGTCATCATTCCTATGTAATTCTGAAGCTCCTTGCATACACCCTTTTGGTCTTTCAGTGATCCAGCTTCATGGAGCTCCTTTCAGTATCCCCAGGGGCTGTACCATAATCATTGACCTCAGGGTCTTTAACAATATGATTCCTTCTTTCTGGAACAGATGCCTGCTTGATTGCCCTGGCAAAGTTTCCCTCATTCAACATCTGCTCATCCTTCCCATTGCAGCACAAATGTCTCTTCCTCAGAAAAGCCACCCCAAAGCACCTGGACTCATGTGTTCTTGGAATATGGCATGCAGATATCCTTCAAATACTGACTACAATGGTTGCATAAGAGAGTGAGCACTTCTTCCTGGCTCCAGTGATTGTTACCTACTGCTAGGATTTTCCTGATCCTAATAATGTGGATCTCAGCTTTCTTATCTTCATGAAAAATTTTGATTCTCTCTTGTCAACATCTACTCACCCACTCCCAATTTTACTTCAACTCACATTGAATCACACCCCAGAGCTGAGATCATCTCAGCTTTCAAAAAATCACGAGGTACATTTTGTACATAAGAAATGGAATCGTGATGCAATAACTCTCTGCATCCTTTCAGAGTACATGTAGACTAAACTTGTCTCACCCTTTGGAAATTGAAGGATAGACTGCATTGAGAAATAAATGAAAAGTGTAAGAGAGTGAGACATCTTGGCAGTTTAGTGTATTAGCATTTGAGTTTTTCATTCGAGACATACATAGTCTTTTAAAAAGTTGGATTTTTTACTGGCTATCCAATTACACACCAGGCTATCTGCCCAACAAAAACACATTCCCCTTTTCTAATAGTAACAATCTTTTCTTTGGAAATTCCACTGCCCTCCATCAGCCACCAGTATCACTAATCCCATCACTAAACCCCATTCTCCTTGCTTTTGATTGGTTTAGGGAAAACACCTGATGTGACTCTGGCCAATGAGATGTGAGAAGTCCCAGGGATTCTGGGAAGGTCTCCCTTGATAAAAAAGACAGGCAGGAAGTGGTGTCCCCTCCCCGACTGGATGTTGTCTCTTAGGAAATGACAATAATAACAACTGCTGCAGGATCCTAGAGTTCTGAGGGAGATGGTAAGTTCCAGGTTGACACTGCAACCCAGAATGAACAGGAAAACTAAAGGAACCAGTTTCCTGATGACATGAGACCTCTGGACCAGCTTGTCTAGAACTTCCCAACTTTAAGACCTCTTATCAGGTGATTGACTTTGTTGTTGCTATTAAAGCTGTTTTTGTCTATTTTTTTACTTGCCACCAAAAGAAATCATAAATGATATATGACATCAGTTCAAATGCCACACCTCATAATGCATTCCCTGGGTCATTTCTAATTAAACTTGGCACCACCCCTTGGGTCTCTTTCCATCTATATTACACTATTTTCCTCTACCTACTTTGCTGTGTGTGCTACCATGAATACTATATTTACAATATTGCATATCAGTTACATTATAATACACGTTTCATATTATTTGTGTCATAGGACTTAAACTGTATTAATTGCACTGGGTGACTCTGTTACACTGTGCAATTTACTTCACAATAAGTATCACTGTCGTCATGCTCCTGGTTGCTCCTTATCTCTGTTCTCCACCTGAAGGTAGTCGACTTGAGAACATGGACCTGTCATCTCTTCCCTGCTGTGTCTCTGCTCCAGCACAGTGTGGGGTACACAGAGGGTGTTCAATAAGTAGATGCCAAATGTGTGGATATGTCATAACTGTTTCCTCTGGGACTCATTCATTCCTGTGTGCTACCACAATTAATGAGTGTCTGGGTAAGAAGGAAGAGGAGGTGACTTAGACAAGATTATCATGGCAATGGCATTTAAAAATGAAAGCAAAACCAGCTGCAGGTCTCACATCTATAACCCCAGCACTTTGGAAGGTCAAGGTGGAAGGATTGTTTGAGCCTGGGAGATTGAGATCAACCTGGTCAACATAACAAGAACTCATCTACATAAATAAATAAATACATAAATGATAACTAAATATTTTAAATAGCTTGATTTGGTGGCATACACCTGTAGTCTCAGCTACTCGGGATGCTGAGGTGGAAGGATTGCCTGAGCCCAGAAGTTTGTACCTTCTGTAAGCCATGACCATGGCACTACTTACCAGCTTGGGCAATAGAGTGATGAGACTCTGACTGAAAAAAAAAGAAGGACAGAGAAAGAAAGAAAAAAAAGTAAGTAATTTCATATATATTATGTGAGAGGACAAACCAGGAGAAGAAATAAAGATCCAAAGGCTAAGAAGGTTTGGGTTCTTAAATCTGATAAATGTAAGAACTTGGGTTCTCAGTGGTGAATGTGGCTATGATATGTGATGTCACAGAGCGAGAGTATGTGTGTTTTGGCGGGTAAGGAATGAAAGGGTACAGGGAGACATAACTGGGTAAAGATCAGAATCAGACAGCCATTCTGATACTTGCCAGACTCTTGGACGCTTAAGCAAAAAAAAAAAAAACAAGGAGAATCATATGCTATAATTGTGATATGACAAGAGCTAAGGAAAACATGAATTTGGAAATGGAAAACAGACGTTTAATGCCACCTTAATTTTTGAACATTTGCAAGACGGCCTGTAGATGTCACTTATGGAAAGTTGCCTTTAGAACATAATATTTTTACTGCCAAACTAACACTTTTGCCAAACATTATTCTTGGGTAGTTGAGAAAGAGAAAAAAAAAAAGATTCTTAGAATGAAAGTGAATTTTTCTCTGGGGATCCCATAATAAGAATCCCTTGCCTTATTTTCTATTTAGAAGAGAAGCAAACATTTAATTCATTTATTTATCACCTACTGAGTTTGTCACCGTATTGGTCAATGACTTGCCAGGCATTACAGCCATTACCATGACCCTGTTCTTGACCTGAGAAATGTGCTACTAGAGTAGAAGGGAGAAAAGCTACAGAATCAGATGACACATTTCTCACAAATACACAAAAAAGGCAGGCATTCTAATTATGGGAAAGGGGAAACATTGTCTAACCTACATTAACAGTTCATATTAATTCTTATCAGGATCAAATTTTTAATATTGATTACACAGTTTAGCAAAGTGGTAGCATTTCACTGATGTGCACTGACATGCAAAGTTACTCAAAAACATTTTGGCGAGTTTTCACATGTTCTAGAAATATAATAAAAATTGTTACCATAGTACTGGCTATCAAGTATTAAGGGCTTATTATGTACCATGTGTTTGGGTTTTTTTGTTTGTTTGTTTGTTTGCTTTTTGTTGTTTGTTTGTTTGCATTGGAGTCTCACTCTGCATTGTCCAGGCTGGAGTGCAGTGGCACACTCACGGTCACCCCAGCATTGACCTACTGGACTCCAGCGATCCTTCTGCCTCAGCCTTTTAAGTAGCCAGAACTACAGGCGTGTGCTACCATGCCTGGCTAATTTTTTTATTATTTATTGTAGAGATGAGGTCTCACCAAGTTGCCCAGGTTGGTCTTGAACTACGGGCCATGTGTTGTTTTTAATTTTGCATGGAATTATATCCATGGAGTCCTCCAAATACTCTGTATGTCAGGTATTCTGTCTCCATATTGCAGATGAGGAAACTAAGACCTGGGAGGGGCTACTCATCCAGGGACCACAGCTGGTGAAGGACAGATCAGGGATTCGCACTCAGGTCTCCTGGTCCAGAGGACTTCTCAGTACTGTGTGTTACAGTCTCAGTGTAGCACACACAAGTAAAACCATGACCTTGCCTCTAGAAAGGCAGATACTGATTGTGAAAAGGAAGATCTAAATATACACACTGGGACTTTTTGTCAAACTTATTGAGGTATTATTGATGTTCAATTAACTACATTCATGTAAACTGTGCAGTTCAATGAGCTTGGTGATCTACACCCATAAAACTACCATATACTCAGACGTGGAACATTCCTATCACCCCAAAACATTCCTATGCCTCTTTCAATGCCAGTTCTCCCTCTAATCCTGGACTCTGGCAACCACTGATGTGTTTTCTGTCACTAAACATGAGGTATAGATTCATTAGAGACTAGTTTGACAATTAGTCCTCAAGTCTAGGAAGAGGGAGCTGGGAGTAACAGAGACTTGGGTTCTTATCTCAACCCTTCCACTCAACAATTCTGAACATGTCGCTCCCCAATATCTGAGACTCAGATTCCACATCTGTTAACCTGAGGGTATCTAGATTTCCAGGTCTGACATACCAGTCTTCCTTCTTTCATTGAGAGGATTTATAGACTAAGTTAACAGTCTGGTGCATTTTGAGATGATTTAACCTACCTCTGCCTCAGAATTCTCCCCTGTAAAATAAGAATACAGCATTCATTCATTGAACAAATGTTTATTTAATTTCAACCAAAATCCAGGAACTGTTCTAGGTACTGAGGATAGTGTATGAAACAATACAGTCTCCATCGTTACAGAATTTATAGTCTTAAGGTGGAGATGGACAAACTAAAGAAATATGCAGACATAAAATGTAATATCAAGTACTGAGATGAGTTTAATAGAAAAAAAATAGAACCAGGTAATGGAATAGACAGTGACAGAGGCTGCTATTCTACTTGCATGAGCTCTTCTAATACTTCTCTTATGCCAGTTTTTCTTTGGCCCTCAATACACAGTCTTTATTTTTTCCTGAAAAGAAGAGGTCATTTAAGCCAACACCACCTACTTGCCTGAACACTATAATAGACATAACTTCTTTTTCCACGTATACTGGAGTGCCAAAAATTGTATACAGAGTTTAAGAGATGTTATCTATGTATCACTTGTCAAAGTTGAATTGAATTACGGTAGCAATGAGTAGCATGATGTTCACTCAAAAGAGGGCAATAATCAAATGAATGCTAACATCACCATGCCACAGGCAGAACAGTCAAAGAAAATGGCAGAAGCATGGTGGTTGTTTGAGGAATGCAAGACCATTTTGAAGTGGTATTTGAAATTCAAGAATGGTGTGGAAGTACGATGACAATGGAGCCATGAGTATGCAACAGAACCTCCAACATGCTTAACAACTACGTACATTTGTGATAAGGTGGAGATGCATGGTCCTGTGAGTGGTGTGTACAAGGGAAGATCCGGAAGAACTCGCACAGCAACAAGTCCTGCGGTCGTTCGTGGCCATCAGAAGTGTCTTCTGGACAATGATGGGAACCACTTTGAGCACCTCTTGTCATTACAGAAGTTGAATGTAACTTGCATTCATCTCTGTTATTGGTTTATATTGAGTAATTGAGCATTACGATTTTCATGCAATTTTTTTTCTTTTCTTAAAATGTGTATAAATTTTTGACACTCCCTGTATGTGCATGGGTATATATATATATATATATATATGTATCGCATATGTATAATTCACATGTATATGAATTTTGGCTCAAAGCATACAGTTGAATTTTCAGGAGTTAAATGCCATGGGGCATAGCCTCCAGCCATGTGTACCCCGGAATGATATTGAATGCAATTGCAGATGCATATGTTAAAATCAAGTAGTGGTTGTTGATGTTTGGGGCACTGCCAGTGCTTCAAGCTGTTTATATAATTTTTAGACTGATATAAATAATACTTATGCAAAACCACGTAAATCTCATAGAGGTTTGTAGGAGTCCATGGACCCTGGGACTTGGGGAACCTTTATCCATCTTTGTATTGTGTAATGCTAAAACTTACTTTGTTAACATTTACTTTTCTGTTTCTTCTAGAATGTAATGCAAGTCTTTTAAAGACAAGATCATTGCCTTATTTGATTTCTGCATCCCAGAGTCATGGCATGGGGCCTGGTACATTTTAGACATGCAAGCACTGTGCTGCATAATTGAGAGAGATGAAGTGTTATGCCCAGGATAATAGAATCAATAACTGGCAGGTCCTTTGAGACCCTCCTTACCTCCACTAGCACTGAAAGTCATTCTCAATCCCCAATTCAAAAAGACCTCCCTGGCTCAGCCTTTCAAGGTCTGATCGTGATGCTTGGCACTCAGCTATATTTTGCTTTTACCAAGTCTTCATGCACGTTGGTCAGGCCGCCATGACTGGACCATGGCTGAGATGCACCATTTCTTCAAATCTTCTTGGCAGTTTACCTAGTGCTCAGCCTATATTTGACTGAATGTTTAAGTCTCCTGGCAAGTGTGGACTTCAGGACCAGTGTGGGCAGAATGGGGACCACTGTGCTTTCTTCTTATCTTTCCCATCTCATTCATTACAACCTTCATCATAAAACCTTGACATCTTGGCGCTGAAAAAGTCCTCACGGAAGGTCTGGTCTGTGCCCATGCTGTAAATATCTAGCCCAGAGAGGACATGTACCGCCCACCTCCCACCATCTTAAAGGCACACAGAGCTCACAGCAAGTCTGAGGTTAAAACTTAGTCCCAGCTTGAGACCAGTAGTAGTGAGCTCTAGGTAGGACTCTTGGGACACAGAGCAAAGCAGAGAGCCCATGCCCTTAAGGAGGCCTAACTGAGTGAGGGAGACAGATTCATGTGCAAAATACTGTAGAATACAATGGTAGAACAAAAAATGGTTTGCATGGTGCTTAAAGTGCCAGGCCTTGCTGGCTGTGTTCAGTACACCTGAGTTGCAAGAAGGGTTACTGTTCACCTTAATTGGAGGTTCCCAGAACATTCCCTTTCAAATAGAACTTACTGCTCATCCCAACTTCCAACTCCCCCCTTCTTTATCAGAGAGCAAGAGTGCAGAGCACAGTGTCTGGATCCTGCTTGCTGAGCCTCCTCTATGGAGAAAACAAAAAAAATTCTGGCCTTTTCTCCCCAGGTCAAGAAGCTCTGTCCAAATTACATTCAGCAAGGTTTGATTCTACCTTCATAGACAAGTGCTATGAAAAGATATCCCCCATCGGTTGTCCGCTAGCAACTAGGCCTGAGATGACTAGACAGAACAGCATTTGTTATATGCTTGTCTATGAGCTGTTTTCATTTTAGCATTTCATCCCATGACATAGGGAGATTTGAAGAGTGCCACCAACCCACTTGTAAGCTTAGGAGGACATCCAAGCACTTCATATTCATCAAAGCCTGTCCCAGAAGGAATGGAGAGTTGCTTTTGTGGGGAAGGCCCAGCATATGGTGCTGCCCAGCTTCCTGCTCCAGTTCTAACTGCACTCGCTGAACCTGCTGGAGGGAAGCTCTGTTAATGAGGAGCCATTGGCACAGGTGCTCAGGGTTTGCACGTACATTAGTGAAATAGAAGATAAACATTTTGGCAGAGTAAGCGTATTCTCAGGGGAGAGAGAGGAAAATATTTGCAAGATGTGTGCTTTCCAAACCTGTTTTGAAACTACTTATGGAAATTTATTTTAGAAAAGAAACTTTTATAAAAAAAGATGCTGTGAATTCTGAACTCAAGGTATAAAAATTAGTAGCTGAGCATTTTTCTCTCTGAGACTTTGGGAAAAAGAAAAAGTAAATGTGAATCATGTTCTTCCCATCACTTGCTCCACAGTCAGAACAGAAAAGTGGTTCCTAGAAAGGGCCATGCTGAAAAGACCAGGCAGGAGCATGATCTGTTCACTGCTGCCAAGAGAAGTTCGGACACCCAAACTCACACTCAGAGTGGAGACTTCCAGAGAGACCCAGCTAATCAGAACCCAGTTGGGCCAAGCAGGTCACGGAGAAAGGTTTGGTGTGCAAACACTGCCTCAGCCAGAGTTACCAGAATCCGTCCCTGTGTTGGCTTTGGGTCCTTCTCAGCATGGGAAGGGCTGGGTGGAATCCTGGCTTAAAAAGTTCCAGTTCTGTATGGCCTGAGAAGTCACCCCCTTATTGTGGTTCTTTAAATGACTTTGCTTTATGAAAAGTCTTGATCTACATTAGCAATAAATTAAGCAATCACATCTAGCATATTGTTCTAATGTCTTATCTAATGTAGCTCATCTTATCAAATAGGTTTATAATATAACTCAGTTTACACCTACAATTAAACTATATTTTTCAGCACAGCTGTCCTGGGATGGCGCTTTCAGAGGTGCTGATGGGAGTTAACTCAACAACCAAATCTCCATGGAGACCAGGGAGGTGACTTTCATAAGGAAGGCAGGTCTGCTGTGAATGACAGGGGTGTGAGGGCTGTAGAAAGCTAGAGGGAACACACTCAAATCCCTCTGAAAGGGGACCTCAGCTGAGCCCACTGCTGCCATCTGAGAGTACTAAGTCTGCATTCAGACATCTTGTAATTTTTTAAGAGAAAGAAAAATATCAAACTATTTTATGAAATCTTCTAATTGTTCAATATTGACATTCAAGTATACATTTATAAAGTATTTGTTGGCTGCTCAGAGCATGTCTTGAAATTTTAATTTCTTCAAGGTCTACCATTTTATGACCCTCAATCAGGGGACATCCCAGTTTGTATATGACCTCAGCACAAAGGAAGAGAAATGGTTTTATTTTGTTGTTTTTTTTACAGTATATCAAACATTTCCATACTTATATTTGCCTTATTAGCATCATGCTCCAATATTTGCTAAAAAAAAAATTTGCTGGCTTTGACAATGTCTACCAGAAATAGAAAATAGGTTCATCTCTCAGACCAACACAAGTTGTGCCTCATGAGAACTCTGCTTGAGAAGGAATCTGGGTTTCAGTAGGAGTGCTGGGATTGATTAGTGATGTCTGTCTTGGGCACATGTTAGGTTTCAAAGACATGCATGTCATATATCTGCCACTCTGATTCATGAAGTCCAAATTCAAAAAATGAGTTTGTCTTTATAGTGAAGAGAATTGATGTGCTCTGCCCACCATCAAAGCTGCCAGAAGAAGTTTAAATTATGACCAAGCCCAAAAACATCAGTGGAAGTCCTCTTCTCTTCTAATGAACACAAAATAAATGTTTCCAGGAAATATAAGACCCTAGGGCCGTATTTGACCATGACTAATATTTCAGATACTTTCACAGGCTCAAGTCTCTAGGAATCCACCCCTCCTGACTTTGGCTCTAAGCAGTGCCCAGATGGGGAAGAACAGATACAAAGTCTTCCTGGAGAGGAAGGAAGGAAGCACATGGCAATGTTTACTGGGCGATTGAAGCTAGGAGGCTTGCAGGTTTATGCTGGTTCATTCCAAGATTTTCCTGAATTATGCAGAAGCAATTACAGAGTGTTCATTCTTAATTAGAGATGCCAAAGACAGAAATTAACAAACAATCTAATTAATATTGGAATCCTAATGAGGCTGAGGGGAACAAAAGGTTGAGAATGCCACAATATCTATCTCTGGCCAACAGGAGATAGATGATACATCTCTAATTAGAATGGAACAATAAAAGACCAAATTACCAGCATAAAGAAAGACAAAATTAAGCAATAACATCCAAACTGCCTGACAACTTACTCTTAGCTTCCTGGCTCCTGGCAATGGGCAAAGGGAAGAAAATCTATGTATGGAAATAGAATAACAGTATGTATTTTTTTGTAGGATTTTTTTTCTTTTTGGCCAATCGTTGCTAACGGAAAATAAACAGCCTTGAAACTCTTTGGGGTTTTTCCATATGTTCTTCCAAAGAAAATTCAGATCAGTCAGGGTTTCTTTGGAAGCCCATGGCACCCATAGCAGACAAAGACCCTTAAGATAAGTCCGTGCAGAGAGGCTGTTCTGAGTCCATGAACTTCAGTTTATTAGCACCTTTGGATTCCTAAAGAACATGCTTGATCCCACCTTTCCCCTGG
Organism: Carlito syrichta; assembly: GCF_000164805.1. NCBI lineage: Eukaryota > Metazoa > Chordata > Mammalia > Primates > Tarsiidae > Carlito > Carlito syrichta. Next base: position 139,538 of record NW_007195279.1, on the reverse strand, counting down.
TTGAGGCTATGTCTTCTGTTGCCCTGACCTCATCCTACAGTGCCCAATGGGTGGGGTAGATAAAACTGACACACATTCCAGGTAGAGTGGGCTCATGGACATAATTCCAGCAGAATAGCATATGCCATTCAGTATAATGATAGTTTTCAATCCCAAAATATTACATTCAAAAAATCTGAGTTTCCAGAATTATTGGTTTTAATAAGAGAGAAATGGGAAGGAACTGTTTGTCAGTTTTTTGATACTAATGTCAGTGCGGTGGATGAAAGTTTATTCAAAACGCACTGAGTATAGGTACTTAAACTCTTCTCTGTGCTTTACTTTATTATGGCACCTTATTATGGCACCTACCTCATGGAGGTGTTGCAGATTGGATGCTGAGATGTGTTTAAGACAAGTAGAACAGGACCACTACGTGTTGCAATGGTGGTGCTGACTTTGTTACTGTTATTGATCATTCTATGAGACCCCAGGGATAGAAATACGTGCAAAACATGCTACCCGCCCCAAAGGACACACATGTATTAACATGCACAAAGATATACAAAGCACCGAGTCTCTAGTGTATCTGTAGAGGAGGAAACACAGAGAAGAGATCTCTTGGCAGAGCAAGAAGAATAAGGTAACTGCAAGAGTAGGGGGGACCTGACCCAGGTGCAGGGAATGGGGACCGGATTTCAGGTGGAGGAAAGAACATGAACACAAGATGAGCGCAATCTCACCCTGTTTGGGGACTAATTAGGGTACAGTATAGGGAGCATCTCATGTGACATGAGAATTTCCTATGAAATCAACCCTCTTTCACTCCTAGACCACGAACTTCAAGTAAACTGATCCCACCTCCAGCTGCAGAGGTGGGCATGTGATCCCTGCATGGGCAATCTACATATTCTATTCTATGGTCACAGAACTACTGGACCAAAAATGGGCAGGAGACCCTATTCTGTTGAAGCTGGAAGTCGTGTTGGAAGCATTAGAGAACAGAAGCTTCCTTTTGATAAACCTGAATATGAAATGATAAATACTTCTTTAGCTGTTGGGGATGACTCTATGGAGATAATGCACCTGAGAATACAGAGGGCGTGGTCCCCTAATAAGAGATGGTGAGAAACCAAATTTCCATGAGCCTCTGGATCCTACTTTGTCTGAAGTTGTTATGGCCCTGTTTACTCATTTGTGCCAAGACAATTTTTTTTTAGTAGATGAAATAAATTATATGTGGATGTCTATTATTCGCAAACACGCAAACCAAATTCCCCAAAATAACAATGAGAGAATTCAAGTTATCCCTGCCAGATCTCACTATCTATCATATCTTCCCATTCCACTCCACCTGAATAATTATTTCTTTAACTCAATGACTGCAGTTCAGATGTGCCTCTCTATAGGACTGATTCCAAGAAATATTTTCTCTTAGATGTTATAATCTGAAAATTCAAAACTTGAAGAAATGTAGTCACAGAGTCCTTTTGTAGCTGCTGAAAATTAGCCCAGCAAATGCAGCTGCTCTATCAAAACTGCTGATCTTCTCCAAAGGTGACATTGGGTTCTGTTTAGTAGCCAGTCCCCATACACTGCCAGGCAAGCAGCAGGACCACTTTAGTTTCCCTTTGAGGGCTCATCCATCAGGAGATATTCTGCCTTATCTACTTGCAGGCCAGTGGGAAAACAAGATGCTTCCCTGGAGATGGGAAGGCTTTAGCAGGTTAATGTCCCTTTAGGAGTCCTTTAGTATCTTCTCATTGCTAGTCTAGCTGATACAGAAAACTGAAAAGATGAGTCATTGCAGAGATAAGATGGAGGGCGCCATCGTTGAGATCAGCATGATTCTGTTTGTTATTTCTCTCCAAGAGTAAAGATGTTCATCTCCTGCTGATGATGCATAACTTGCTTCTGGGGTTCTGGGAGCCACATTTCATTGATGAAAATATAGTTATTCATCAAATAAAGCACGAATCCACAAATTGGTCAGAAATATAGTCAAAGATTGCAGGATAATCTTACTTTAAAACCACATTTTCTGTGTACAGATACACAATGGAATATTATGTAGCCATAAAGAAGGACAAACATATGGACTTCACAGCAACTTGGTTGGATCTGGAGTTGATCATACTCAGTGATCTATCACAGAAACAACGAACAGAGTACCATATGTTCTCACTCATAAGCGGGACTTGAACAATTATAATGCTATAAGAAAGGAATTGGCAGTAGTGGGAAACAGTCAGGGGAGGGGGAGTGGGATTCGCAGTTGAGGGAAACTGCTAGGGAAGGGAGGGGCATACCTCATCAACAAGGGTACCTGCATAATCAACGTTTGTATACCTAACCCTGAATTGTACCCCACATCTTTATAATATAAATAAATAAATAAATTAATTAATTAAATAAAACCGTATTTTCTAACTTCCCTGTGAAGACATTAAAAAAAACCCCAGCATCTTAAAAATATAGGAAAACATTCCTTCCTGGTGGATTTTTTTTTTTCCAAATTATTTTATAATGTTGAAAAATGCCCACTGTGCACCGATTCCTCTGATGAGGAAGGCACGGGAATGCCATCTTGCTATGAGCTCCTAAGAACCACCCTTTAGGCATGTCTTACACAAATGCAAGGAAGGACAGTAATGCCTCATAGTTAAGACTGCAGCCTCTGATGCCAGCCTCTTTAGGTAGGAGATATGATTGTTGTACTCACTGGTTGAGTGACCTTAAATTAAATAATTAACCCCTCTATACCTCCACTTCCTCATCTGTGTACTGTGAGAAGTAGTATTTTCTACCTTGAAGGATTAAGTAGGTGAACATTGCAATGTGCTTATTGTAATAGTACTGGCTACATAATAATTGTTGAATAAATGTTGGCAATTAATATTCATTAACTACAGTGTAAGACATCAATGGCATAAACCATATGCATTTCATCTTTGTGACTGGCACAATACTTTTTGCCCCTTCTCTCGATACTATAGATGTTTAGTTGGTATTTCTAGATTAATAGCATTTCACAGGAACAAAAGAAGACTTGAGTCATAGAACTTAAGGACTCAGGTCCAAGTCTCCATTTACTGACAATTCTGACTGCATCAGGACGTCTACCTTTCTTTGAAGATTTTCAATGACATGAAATACACTAAAGATAGTTCAACAAAGACTAGAAAGCCACTCTTGAAGGAGTTTCTTTCTTTCTTTTTTTTTTTTTGAATTGGAGTTTCACTCTATCGCCCAGACTGGAGTGCAGTGACTGCTCCCGGCCATCGCAGCCTCGACCCACTGGGCTCCAGCGATCCTTCCACTTCAGCCTTTTGAGTAGCCAGAATTACAGGCTTGCACTACCACGCCCGGCTGATTTTTGATTTATTGTAGAGATGAGGTTTCGCCAAGTTGCCTAGGCGGGTCTCGAACCCGCAGGCTCAGGCAATCCACTCACCTCAGCCTCACAAAGGCGCGGGATTACAGGCTGAGGAGTTTATTTCATCTATGGATTATTCTATCATCCATCCATTCATTCATATGTTCAAAACATCCTTTGAGCATTATATATGTACCAGGCACTGTGCAAGCACAGTGAAGCACTGATCAGTGAAGGGACATAGCTTGAACTCTAGGTTTTTTCAGTTAAGTAGAGGTTTCAATAATATAGACAAAGATATAGATATACAAATATTGATATAGCATAGCTATAGACATAATAATTACTGATATCATGGAAGTCAAGCACTGTGTGACACCTTTATAAATATTTTATCCTTTCCAAAGTTTAACATCGATATTGCATCATATATTTTAATTATTTAATGATAATTAAATTATTTGTGCTCAGAATAACTGTAAATTTCCACCTGATCACACTTTGTTATCAGAAGACATGAAGAAGGGGATAATAAAGTAGAGAGGAAGAAATGTCACTATCTTCAACGTCTTCCAAATCTTACTTATCTGTGACTCCAATCCATACCACCTGTAAAACAAGGCCTCACCATATACAGCCCAGAAAATTTGTGCATGGGTCAAATGCAAGAAGAAATGAAAGCCAAAACAAAAACCAAGTGGCCTGGGAAGCTACAAAAGCTTCGATGTTCTCCAAGAGATTTTCAGGGATTACTTTGATTCTTGTTAGTTCCCCTTAAGACACTGTCATTAGAATAAATTCCTGTAGATGATAACATTTGCACGGTAGCATTGACATTTCTGTTTTACAAATAAGGAAACTGAGCTTAGAGGAATTTAGAAATGTACCCAGGGTCAAATAGTGAGGAAGGCAAAACCAGAATTTGAACCAATATTATCTGTCCAAAAGGTTAACCAAATAATTCACTAGCATTGCAGTCTTTTCTTTTTAAGTAAGCTAAAAGCAGTTAATTTTCACTTTTGTTCTTGGAATATTGAGGAGCTCAAGGGCCATCTAGTTCATAATTGTGTGTTAAAATTTGTTTTAAGTGTAGGTTGAAGCTTATTTTGAATGTATATTGAAACTTGTTTTTAAAACTCAGATGTATGCTTGCTTTCCCGCCCAAGCCCAGTAGTACACTCTTGGTAAACAAGTCCACATACCAAAAGAAAACTGCGGAGTCACAGTGCAGACCCTCTGGCCCCATTTCCTGCTCCACTCCCCTAGTAATCTCACATTCCAGATGTCCCAACCGGTTCCACCCTGCCCACCTGACCGTTGATGGTCAGCCGTGGTCAGCCGCGACCCGCGACCATACAAACCAACCAATCCCAAACGCCCCCGACCCATCAGGAGAAATTACTCAATCATGTGCGAACAAGTTTAAAGTTCTTTCCCCTCCCTTGTAACTGTGTATATAAGCTGCTTGCTGCGCTGGGTCGGGGCTCTCGTTCCTGTACCGCTGCGCCGGTTATGGACGTGAGCCCAGACTCGAGCCTGAATAAAGACCCTTGTGTGATTTGCATCGGAGCTGGCTCTTTGGTGGTCTCTTGGATTCAGGATTCGGGTACAACAATATAAAAAGCATAAATTGCATCCTCCAGATGATGGTCCTTGAAAGATGCAAAAACAGCTATCATGTATTCTTCTTTACCTTAGCCCTGAGTCTTTCCTTCTCTTTACCAGGTGAAACACTCATACTCCTTTCAGGCATTTCTCCAGCGATTTGATTTCAAAAGCCCTCAGTCCATAAATACTCTTTAGCAGAACGCAATCTGATTTTCCATGTTCTGCTCCTGGCCTAGAAAGAATTCTGTTGGAGTGACAGAGAATGATAGTTAAGGCTATCATTTGCTGCTCATTTTTGACAAAGGCCAGTGTAGAAGGAATACTTCACATTGCTCTGAAATCGATCCCAAAGTCAGCAGCACTGTGTGAAAAGAAATAACAAGTGCCGCTCATCCTCAGTGTTAGAGGCAAGGGAGTAGTGGTGATTGTGGTGAGCTGGAGTGTTGGGGACTGGACAGCCTATGCCTCTGGAGATGGCATCGATCCATCCACTCCAGATAATGTTGACAGCAGGAGTTATGGGCCCAGGGCAGCCTGGCCACATGGCTTTTCAAAAGGAGCAGGGAATCCAGGTGTGAAATGGACAAAATTTTATGCTGGAAACTAATTCAGGTTTAAAATCTCACACACACACACACACACACACACACACACACACACACACACACCCCTCTGGAGTCAGATTTGGCATGGAGTCCACCTGTGTTGCCTGTGCTGGGACCAAGCTCTTATTACTGCCAATGAGTCACATCAGCATCACGGCAACCTCTTCCAACAGTTAATTCACTGAATCTCAATATTGATACCATACCAAGACTTTTCCCTACAGATGTTGCTATTAAGCTGCATATTCTCTATTCGAAAATCTAATAGAGAATTCACTATTAGTGTGACTTTTTCTTCAGCTCAAAGGAGTACTTTCTATTCCTCCTTCAACATCTTGCCAGAATAAGTTAAAGTTCTGTTCTCTGAAAATTATTTTATTTTCCCAAATTCTGGACTCTTTTTTTTTTTTTGAGTTGGAGTCTCACTCTGTCGCCCAGACTGTAGTGCAGTGGCCGCTCCCGGCCATCGCAACCTCGACCCGCTGGGCTCTGGTGATCCTTCCGCCTCAGCCTTCCAAGTAGCCGGAATTACAGGCGCGTGCTACCACGCCCAGCTAATTTTTTTTTTTGATTTATTGTAGAGATGAGGTCTCGCTGCCCAGGCGGGTCTCGAACCCGCGGGCTCAGGCAATCCACTCACCTCAGCCTCCCAAAGGCGCGGGGATTACAGGCTGAGCCACCGAGCCCGGCTAAATTCTGGACTCTTAACAGTCACATCCTCTTTCTTCCCCAAAGTCATACCAGTTCTGGAGGTAATTTTTCCTTCATATTGCCACAATTTATACTTTTCAGAATTCACACTTTCTCCCTTCCCTGAACTCCAATGCATAGCATTTCCCCAATACACACTTTTCTTGCAGGGACTCCTTAGATACTTGCTATCTGTGGAATATCCTCCTTGGAGGTTGCTCAGCATTTTCTTACATAGGAATGAAAATTCTGCAGCCTGGGGGGATACTCCACTAGGTGCTAATGAGAATAATCACTATTCTAGATACCCCCAGGGATATCCCAAGGGCAACGCTAAGAAGCCTACAACTGTGGATTTGCCCATTCCTCTAAGAGTAGTGGCAAAGTATATCACTAGTGTGGGCATGAATGCTGTGAAAAATGCAGTACAGCTAATTATTAAATCACCTCAATTTATGTGAGCCCCAGAATGTGGAAGAGAACCTGGCTTTGCCCAGAAAAGTGAGGAAGTGGCTCTGAATTTGGCAGTCTTCTTACGAAACTCAATGTTCCTCTGATGATCAGTCTGTTGTTTTCTGTCACCGAAGTCCTGTCTCCATGCATCAATGACAGTGAGGTGAAGCACATAGCGAACATCTTTTCAGAGTGATTTAACTAATTATCAGGTAGGACAGAAGATACTGTTGCTGAAGAATAGAGACAACCAAGTCCTCAATAATGGAATTCAGCCCTCCACTGGCTTGGATTTGGCTCTCTTAGGGTCAAGTCCTCCAGGTGAAGAGACTAAAGACTCTGCCCCACCATGGTGCTCCACACTAAGCTGGAGAGAACTACAGAGGTGAGTTATTTGTCAGGTCCATGGTAGCATAAGCCTGCAGGTACAGTCTTACTCTAAACAACATAATTCTTGTCTCCTTTTGGTAATGATTGAGGAGCTCAAGGGCCATCTAGTCCATAACTGTGTGATAAAACTTGCTTTAAGTGTAGGTTGAAGCTTATTTTGAATTGAAACTTGTTTGTAAAGCTCAGACGTATGCTTGCTTTCCTGCCCAAGCCCAGTAGTATACTTTTGGTAAACAAGTCCACATAACAAAAGAAAACCCGCGGAGTCACAGTGCAGACCCTCTGGCCCCATTTCCTGCTCCACTCCCCTAGTAATCTCACATTCCAGATGTCCCAACCGGTTCCACCCAGCCGGCCTGACCGTTGATGGTCAGCTGCGGTCAGCCGCGACCCGCGACCATACAAACCAACCAATCGCACATGCCCCTGTACCCAGTAGAAGAAATTACCCAATCATGTGCGAACAATTTTAAAGTTCTTTCCCCTCCCTTGTAACTGTGTATATAAGCTGCTTGCTGCGCTGGGTTGGGGCTCTCGTTCCTGGACCACTGCGCCGGTTATGGACGTGAGCCCAGACTCGAGCCTGAATAAAGACCCTCGTGTGATTTGCATCGGAGCTGGCTCTTTGGTAGTCTCTCGGATTCAGGATTCGGGTACAACAATGATGATGTACAACAATAATTAATTGTCAAAAACAACCAAGGACAATGAACCCCCAACCTTCTATTGTTCCTGAGCAGATGATTGCCTAAGACTTGGTTCCCATCTTTTAAATTCTGAATATTTAATGTCTCAGGTTGGTTTAACACAACCTGCTCACAGAGTCCAAGAATTGCAAGGAGCACCAGGCAGGACTGTGTAAAAATCTTAAGCTATTCCACCTTCCTTCCCAAGGGAAAATTAACTTTGCACGCCCAGGAAACAGCCTGTATAAAATTGGGTTTTCTAAAGATTATTAGTCATTATGTTTTAAAACTATCCTTCACAGAAACCTTATTGTTTCTTTGTGGAAACTATGTATGGCTTAAGACACAGCTTCTTTTGGAGCCTTCATTATACTATGGTCTAAAACATAAACAAATCAACTGTTCCCAGATCTTTTTGACTAAGGGAGAACACCGTAGGTTTTTTTCTGTGTACTATGAAGTTCTTAAGACTGAAGCCACATTTTATTGAACCTCTAAGAAGGACCCAATGGGCAATCATGAAGGACAGGACTCTCTTAGCCCCTTAATCAAGAAAAGATGATTCCAAAATTTTCAATCCTTTCTCCCTGAGGTCTCTGCTATGGGAGGAGAAAAAAAAGGCAGAAACACTGAATTGGGTGGTTCAAGCAGACACTGGCAAAGAACATGAAAAAAAACATGGGCTGGTTTCTGGATAAATTTAGGACCATAAATTCAGCTAATTAGAATGAAGACACCCGAAAAATGTCCCATGGCTCAATTTCCCAAACTGTGATTGTATCCCACTGGTAATAGTCAAATTAGGTTATGTGTCACATGGATGAATTTTTTAATACTCACTGAACACTGAATGTAATGTATCTAGGGATAATGGGAATGAAGGAGGGAAGAAGGAAAATTTTTTTCTGGGGATTAAGAGTCAGGAATTCTCCTTTCCAAGGAGAGAGAAGTAGCCTTCACCAGCTGCAACCTCTGGCTGATCCCAGGCGAGTCTCTGCTATCAGTCATTCACTCCTTAGTGAGGTCACTCTGGTCTCCAGAACTTCAAAATATATTGAGATGCTCAGTTAGAAGAAGACCCTGGGGACAAAAGAAGGGGCAACAACAATAAAAAAAACTAAACACTTAGGAGATTTGGAGATAAAGCCCCTTATGCTTTAAAGATGTCTTCATCTGCAGACTTGCATTCCACACACTTGGGCACATCAAGCACACAGGTGGTCCTGTTCAACTACCATGACTTTGGTGGAACCAAAACAGGTTTTCTGGTGAGAATGGCGGTGTTCAACACTTTCCCATCCTAATCAGGAGATAAGGAGGCTCAGATCCACAAACACGCACTTCAAGGGATCGATGTGGAAAGGATTTATTGACCAAGCTACCTAACCTGTTTCTCATTCTGCAATTTAAACAATTGTCTTAATGGATGAAATCTTGGCACCAAGGCAAGATGAAAGATTCCAACAACTGAATGGTATTTCATCCCAGATTGAGACAATCGAGCTTGACAGCTAGCCTCTCTTCTCAGTCCTCAGGAGTAGGGACATCCTCCACCTCCCTGATCTTCACTTCCTCTTCCTCACTCCCACCACCAACACCCATACACGTACCTCAAGTGTCCTTTTCTTTTTCTTTTTTTTGAGTGGGAGTCTCCTTTGGGAATTGACTACCTCCTCTTCTGAGTTTATTAACATAGCGAACATAAACATCATTGTGAGTATAAATTAGGAAAGACAAGAACAGAAGAGAACTAGTTACATATTATAAACTTCTGCACATTCATGTTGACCACAAGCATCCTCCTCACCCTCACTTCCCAGAACCCCTAAAGACTTCCTTCCAAACCCAGGTGTTTTTAAACACTGACACATGTTAGTTTCTCTCTTCTTCAGTCATCTGTTCGGGTTCTTTAGCTTTTATCTTCATGGTTGATCTCAAAACTATCCACTTCCTTCCATCTACACCACTAATGCTCACATTAAATCGTCATCTCCCATGGACAACTGGCCTCTCTTTGGCTCTTTACAACACAGATACTCCTCACACACAGATATTCTTTAATATAATTTTATTATTATAGATTATCATGATATTTTAATAATTTCAATATATTCTATATATTTATTATAGTACATCTTATATAAATAATATTTTAATATATATTTCAGATTATTTCTCCTAGCTTAAAATAATTTGATAGCCTTTGACTGTATATAAGGTAAAATCCACACCTGCTAACATGGAGTGATCTGAGCCTAGCCCACCTCTTCTGTTCTCTTTTGCTCCCTTTTCTGTCTCCACTACAGTCAAGCCTTTCAGACATCTTTTTAGTTCTTCTCACAGTGCATTCTCATTTATTCCTTTTGATCTTACATGTGAAGAGTCCTCTGTTCAAAGCACACTTGGCTGCCCTTTTGTCCTTCATATGAGGAGGACCCCAAAAATCCAGAATTTATTTATTTTTTTAAAATTTGCATTTATTCTTACATATTTAAACTTCAGTCATCTTCAAAGTACTCTCCATTTGATTCAATACACCTATTGAGACACTTTTTTCCACTATTCAAAACAGTTTTTGAACGCGCCCATTTTGATGCCTTTTAGGGCTTCTGCTGTTTTTAATTTCTCTTTGAGGACTTCTTTCTTCTGTAAAAGCAAACATTTCCTTTTGAGGACACGTTTCAACTGGGAAACAAACAAACAAAAAAGTCATTTTGGGCAAGGTTGGTTGAATAGATAGGGTGGTGCACGGGGGTCAAGCCATTTTTGGTCCAAAACTGCTGAACACTCAGCATGGGATTGGAAGAGCCAGTCGCCTGTCTGCCACAACTCGGGGCATTTCTTCTGCAACTCAGTCTCTCACAATAATGCTAGCTGGCACATTGACACTGATGGGTTTCTAGAACACGTATCTAGTGGAGGAAGCCTGCACTGCAAGGGACCTGCCCTCCAAAAAGAGAATTCCTGTATTTTGGGGTCCCCCTTGTATATATCTGCATAAATGTTTACTTCTTCAGAGAAGCAGGACTTTTCTGAATGTTCATGGTATGAAGGAAGACTCTTATGTTCACAATCTTTCCCTGCGTGGTAGTTACCAAAATGTGTAGTTATAAAATGTTTATGATAGTTGGTGTTTAGAAACATTAGACTCTACACTAGACAAGGGCCATCTCTATGCTGAGAACTTTAGTTGGTATCTGGTGTGCACAAAACAGTGTAGAAAAAAGGTCATATGAGTGAGCTCTGGGAATAGGGATTCCTGGGTTTGATACCTGGTCACTCTCTAGGTGACAAATATGTGTGGGAGTGTGGGGTAGGTAGAGTGAGAGAGAGAGAGAGAGAGAGAGAGGAGGAGGAGGAGGAAGAGGAGAAGGAGGAGGAGGAGAAGAAGA